>NC_037597.1:17177238-17436354 GCF_003073045.1 Pomacea canaliculata
TCAAAAACTGGTGTAAGAACAGTAAATACTTAGTGAAAGGTATTAATATGTTATATTATGTTTAAAGGACTAAACCTGAAAGACTTGCGTTTTTTTCTCAGTATGAGATAGCAGTATAACCTAAATCTGTAATTTCAGCTCTTAAAAACCCACGTTGTTATTATCCGTTACAATTATAGCACTGTGATCACCAAGCACCATTCAAAAGTGTGCTACATCATGCATAGTGCACCAATTTCACAACATTGCAGTTAGTCAACACCAATTCAGACGAGAGAGAAGGAGCGGCTCGTTAGGATTATTACAGACTGCATAGACAGTTCTGCATTATCTCTAGGATTTCTCCTACTTTCAGCTAAGCAGAAAATAGCAGATTTTCCAAAATCCGAATGTTCTGACTGTCGCTTTTGAATTGGTACCAGCTTGTACGCTGGCAATGATGTGAATGGTGTTATACCAATGTGAACTGCACTACCAAGTTAGCAGCGCTCATTTGATCGCAGATGTGAAACGCCGCTATCTTGCTTTAGTGAAATAATTAATTCTGCATGGATTGGTCTCTTGGAGGCTGAAATTTACAAGATCTAGGTTTAATCGCATATTTCTATTGACCCTTAGCAAATACCATAAAACATCAGAGTTGATCTTATAACAGTGCCATTAATTCATTAAAAGATTAATGCTGGTCCAGAATCTGAACGTGGAATAACATCATCCAACGAGAAAGTCTTATCGAGCAGTCTGAACCCAAGTTTGGTTTTGTTATTTTTGATATAGTTTTTATTTTTGAGGATTGTTTTGCGTGCTTCAGAGTTCTTTAGACTTGCTAAACAACTTTTACAGTAGCCAAACCACAAGTTAGTACATACTTATCTAATTACATAAATTTAAAAAGCAATATGTTTTCACTAAAATACAAGTAATTTTAGTGACTGTCAGATTTTGACTTCCTTGTTAGTGGATCAAAGCTTTAAGTAATGTAGATTTTGCTTTCATATCTTTAGGTTAAATCAGAGCCTTGGGGTAAGATAAACTTCATCTAATTAGTTAATATAACATCATAATTTAGTATGTAAGTAATAGGACAGTTTCTTTTCACTTTTTAAGTGAAGCTATTCTCAATTGCGTGAGATCCTATATCTGTACTAGCAAGGAGAAGGTAACGTTTATCTATGTAAGCTTGCTTGGTTTTAGTCTTGCTGGTCCTGTTCTTTTATCACATCAAGATGCTAGTGTTTCACCCTGATGTCTCTTTCCTTTAAAAAAAAATAGTCATATTTTCGTTAGACTATAATTCTAGATGATTTCACTGGTCTGATTCCATACATGATACCCAGAATCCACAACAATTATTTTAGAAAATCATGAACTCGCACAAGGTAATTTGAGATTTAATGGCTATTATGTTGTAATGATCCTGTATTAAAATACTTTTTAGTTGTTATCAGTGGATAAAATAATAATACAAAAATTAATTTTAGCTTTAGAGGGAAAAAATCAATTGTATTCAAGATTTTTAAAAGACTTTCAAACAAAGTGAATCATATTTGAATTATGACACACCAACACTGGACAATAAGATTTTGGCAAGAAGCAAAAGTGGACATTTAAAAAAGTCTTAGAGTTCCTAAGAAATCCAAGATTTTTACTTAAGATATAATCACTTAAGCATTTTTTTAAACATTTTCTACCCTTGTAATAGTTTTGTTGCAACTATACCAAAGACATATAACCCCAAGCCGGGAGGTATATTTTTTGACATTCGCTTTTGTTGTAATTTATCATACAACTTAGTTGTGTTTTAAATGTGGCCTTTGAGAAAATAGGCACTAATCAGTTACGTTATAGCTATGTTACAAATGATTCATTTTCATGGCATCACTGACTTCAATACAGTATTGCCAAAAAAATATATATGCTAATTGGCAGTAAAGAGCCTCTATACATGTTTAGTGAAGTTATCCCTCCTTTGCTGTTTATAGTTGTATTGTTTTCTAAGCATGCATAAGCCTCCTCTCTAACCATGATGTGTTTCCAAAGAAGACACATCTTTCCCAATTTTGCATTTGCTGCTTTGGTGTAAAAGTATTTATTTAAAGCAAAATCGTAAAAAGGTGATGGTGATATTTTTATGACGATAACTTTGTTGTGTATAAATTTATGCTTGGTTGCAAATGGTAAAAATATAGAGGGGCTTTGTCTGGTGTTAGCATTTGCTAAAACATTATTTGAACTTTTGCTTAAGAATTGATGATGTAATAGTGCAACAAAATTTCATGTTTAACACCTGCATTTGTCATTTTCTCATCCTCTACCTTGTAGCTACCTCCCACCACCGCGTCCTGACTCCCCATCGCGAAGAGGCCGAATGCCTGGCCCGTTTTGAATGTCGGTCATCTTACCATTGCTGCTGTCGGCTCACCTCGGCAATCCATGACAAGATCCCAGGTGGTCCGATGTCCCTTGGTCCTCGGTGAAATCTGCCGATAGTACAAGATGCCGATAAAATGAAGATGTCGGGCATGATCCAGTTCTGGACGGTTGTAGAGCATTTCGTGGGGGAAAAAAAGACAGTCATTATGGATCTGTTTCTATTTCTGTTAAGCCTATGTTATGACTGCAAGAAGATGGCCAAATTTTGTGGACATTCGGGAAGAAATAATGAAATTGACTGCAAAATGGAACAGAACAAAGATTACAATGTCGGGTTGTAAATGAAGCTATTATTCATGGAATTTTTTTAAATATTGTAAATTTCATTTGATCATTCTGTGTAAACGGTTCTGAATGGTCGTTTCGATTCCTGGTTTTGACTTTGTTATTTCTGTGGATTTATTCTTTTAATTAATGTCAGATCTGTCCAGGTACGTGTTATCAACAGCAGCAATTTGAGTTAATAAAAAGCATCGGATGTTTCAATTTGTGGTTCATATACAGTTTTGAGACCAGTATTTTTGTCGGTTGTGAATCGGATTTCAAGAGGGAGTTCATTCGGTTTCTGCTGCTTACAGTCTGTAGCAGAAAGTGGTTCTAAAATGTCTGATACATGCTAGGTTGGTTTTTTTTTTTTTTTTTATGCCAGAGCCCTAATTGTGATTTTTCAGATGCTGAATGCCGTCATCAGCCTTGCACCTCACATTCATTCTTAGTCACTTCAGCTGTTCAGCTGATCATTGTGAAATATATTTAAATCATAAAACGCAGTTTTCTGTTTTTAGCTGCTGGTTCCAGGTTTAATGATCTCCAACCAAAATCTTACTTGATATGAATGCTTATTATTTTTGTGCGCTATTGGTTGTTTGCTTTGGCGGTTTGTTTTATGAAGAAAGTTTAGTGATAAAGCATTCCTTCTTTTTATCGCTATCATAATTCCTAATTTTTTTCCTTGCTAAACGACCCGTCTATAAAATTCTGGTAAGCATGGGAGATGAGCGAAACTTTTATTGTTGACTATTTAATGTTAAATAGAGAAAGGTCTTTTGTTTGGTTATTTTAATGATTTGTCAGTTTAACTATATTATTCTATATTAACTTTATCCCATTCTAATACAGTAAACATTCAAATATGTAGACACAGGTAAAAGCAACATCAGCATAAATTGTTTTTATGATAGAATTTTTCTTCCTTTTTTTTTTTTTATGTAGTTTCAGAGTCATGGAATTTCGGAAAAGTTATGGAATTAAAAGATTTCCAGATGTAGATATAATGAAAATTTTTTTTTGTTAGAAGTCTTTGATTTTTAAAGTTGGGTGCTGGTAAATTTTTCTGTTATGTGATAAATTCCTTGCAAAATAAAAGGGGCTGGGGGGGGCAAAATGTTTCTTTCACTCAAATTTTCTAGAACCTCTTATTAAGTGTTGTAGCTGTGTTGGATTTGGAATTGAATAAAAGTACGTTATCCTCTTCTAGCTAGCACCACAACAGTTAAGATTGACGTTAGAGGAAATGGTTGTCAGTGGAAGAGTACTCTGGGGTGAAAAACCAGGCAATCAAAATGTCATCAAATGTAGCTGTGGGGGGCGGGTCGGAGAGAGGGTGTGAGGCAAGATACTTGATGTGTGGAGGTGGTACATTAGATGGCACTTTAATGGGTGTTATGTGCAATTTTCTAGAGACCTTCCCCCTGCTCATCTGATATGACATCTGTAAAAGTTCACCATCAACATCAAAAGATTATTTTTATAAATGTAAAAAAGTGAAGATGAGGGCAGTAATTTGATTTTTCTTTCTTGCTTAATAAAGCAGTCCCAAATACCAGTGTGCATGTTGTATGCTGGGTGGATTTTACTCAGATGTTAGTTGGGTGCATGCACAAACTGATGGATTCATGGGCTGGGAAGAGAGATGGTAGGTTTTAATACCATGATATTTTGAAAGTTTCTGCCAGAGGATTTTGCCTTGCTTTGAAGTGAAAGCCACTTGAGTTAATCTAGCAGACTCTGCATGCATCATATTCTGGAATTTTTTTAGATATTCATAATTGTCATAGCAATACAATCCTTTCAAAGAAACAATTTCATAAATATTTCCTGTCTTCGATGTCTTCTTCCTTCTTGATGAAAATTCTAAGCATATCTAGGACAAAACTTAATACTTTATTAGGTGCATAAACATTTACTGGTTCTGCTGCTAGAGGAGAGAGAGATATTACTTAAATGTACTTTACTGTTTAATGATGCCATAGCAAAATATTTTTCTACTTTCTTAAAATTAGAAATGTGTAGAAGCCTCTGCAGTCATGTTACTTCTTTATAGTAATAGTAGTCTTTTTTTTCTCCATGGAAAGCAGATAGCTGAGTGGCTAGAGCACTGGCATCTGAATCTGGAGGTGCACCTGCTTGATACATGTGTAGCACAGCGAAATTCCTCAGTCGACCCAGCTGTTGGGAACGGGTATCTGATTCCATAGAGGGTTGGGGAAGGTAAGGCAGAGAGAGAGAAGCTGGCCATGAGAAGAGTCTCCTAACATCCCAACAACCAACGAAAAAAGGAGGATGGCCTTTACTACCTCCTTTTTTGTGTATGTAACCATGCACAGACAGAAAATGCAGACAATCTGACCACACATTTCACCTGCCAGCCTTTGTAAGTGAGTGTGCATATTTTTCCAAGAGAATAAATTAACCTCATTAAAAACAAAATCTAGGAAAATGGTTTTGGAAAAGCGATGGACTTTTGAAGTTTCAGACCATAACAGACCCTGTATTTTGCAGATTTTTTTCGATACATTAAAAAAAAATATTACAGCGAGACAGGCACAGCTTTTCACACCATAAAAACTTTCTAATTGTTGGATATTGAAAAGAAAATTTCAGCAGGAAAACTTTTTCTTTTCCACATTAAATTCACTATGTTTCTTTTCAGTTTTGATTTAAAAAATTTCTTTCCAGGCTGTTTGCATTATTTCTAGCTACATGATCATTAGAGATAATGTTTTGTAAGATAGAAAAAGCCTGCATTTTCTTGAGACATTTCTGTGACAACTCTAATATTGTAATGATAGCCACATTTGTTTTAGTGATATTAAATGATTTAAACAATTGTAAGCAGTCTTCCTTTTAACATTAACCTTATTATAATTTTTTTTAAATCTTGAATCCTTACTCCTAGCTTAAAGTGACCCATCAGTACAACACATACTGGGGAAGTTGCAAGTCTGAGGAAATTTGCAGTGATTCTCAATTCCTTTGTTATGTAGAAAAAATTCTAAATGTATAAACTTGGGGACTTAGAAGGTCAATGAAAACAAGTGTTAAGGTAGTTTGGTGACTGACGTCTTGTTTTTTTTCTTTTTTTTTTTAAGATGTAGAAGAATTTAAAGTTTAAGCTGACAGGGAGAGAGTATTCAATCAAAGACATACACTGCATGCATCAAATTAAGGAGGAAAATGGAGAATAAAATGATAAGGGCCCTGAGTGAAGATGGATATTGTTTGCTTACTAGTAGAATAATAGGTGATTCTTCATGCAGCAGTTCAAGAGAAACAGGTTGGTATCCTTGCAGTGTTGGTGTACGATTTAATGTGATGAGTGAACCTATTGTTTTACATTTTCTTTTTTCAAAATATGGACCTACTATCAATGTTAACACTATGAGTAATATTGGGCTTCAATAACTCAGCAAGCCATTACCTAAACATTTTAGCTTAACCATCTTTCAATGATATAAGGTGAATACAGTAGTTGGTCTTCAGTCATTTAAGGCTTTAGTCTGTATACCATTTTATATCTGAGGCACTGAAGGCATGTCTTCGGACTGTCCACATTTCTAGGCACATCAAAGCTGTAGATATTTTGCTCAAGTTTCTAGGGCCATATCTTAACAAGTGATAGCTATCTGCACACATCTACCTCACATCATGTGTTGTAATGAAAATTTCTGATCAAAGGTTTAACGCTTGTCCTTTTTTTGTCAGGATCTGGCCAACTGACAAATTTAAACTAATTCCATTTAATTCACCAATCCAGTGGGCTAAAATCGTTTGGGTGCCTGCTGCTTCTTGTTTTCTGGGGATTTTTTGTTTTACGTTTCTTACATCTTTGCTGCTTCATAAAATTTTGTCCATGTACTTTTTTACATTGTGAGGTAATATTAAAACTATCATTAACCAAACTGTCACTTGTTGAAAAATTTATTTTACCTTTGAAAAATAACTGTGTTTTTGACAGTACACAGATATGAAGAAAACCAGCTGACTGATGATCAGTAGTGTTTTGCTTCAAACCTCATTCAGGCAAAGTTGATATCTGTGCTAGCATCGACACATGATGGCTGCACTTCAGGCATATTTATGCTAGTGGTATGTATAGTTCATTTGTAGTTTTCAGAGACTTACAGATTAGATTAAGCACTGACTTGTTGGGCTAGTTCGACTAATTTATTACCGTATTTAGTTTTTATTCTGTCAGAAAATAAATTATCTAAGTATTTTGTCACAGTCTAGTATTTGTGCAAGGATCACTGAAGTAAGAAACTGTGATGCCTTAGTTTACCATACAGTATAAAATTGTACTCTAGAAACTGTTTTGATTGCTGCATTATGGGAACAAAGAAAATTGTATTTTTCAGCATGTTTGAAAGAGAGTACAGCATGAAGAAAGCTACATTGGCAGTTTTGAGCATGAGAAGCATTGCTCACAACTCAGCAGGAAGATGCTACATGTTTTCTGTCACTGCCCCCACCCACCCTCCAAAAAGTGCAGTAATTATGGCACTGACGATTGTTGTGGAGTCCACTGCACTTGCTCAAATGAAGCACCATTCACTTCAGCTCATGAGATGTGGCAATAAACACTTATTGAGACTGAAATTAAAGGTCTTGATGACCATTCTTACATTATAGCAATGTTTCAAATAGCATATCTGTGGAACATGCTACCATGATCTAAAATTACTTTCAGTAACAGATGTCTTTTAATTCTCTGTCAGTTTGTTGTATTTGGACAATCATTGATGTTCATGTTATCAGTATTTTTTTTTTAAATGGTCTCATCTAGAAACTTCCACTTAAAGGCAGAACTTCAGACCATAGGAAGAGAATGGTTTCATCTGTGCAAGGAAAGGTAGAAGTACATGTGGTGCTGACAACTAGTGATCAGTCATCTCCAATTACTACCCTGCAGGTGCTCCATTTTCCCTCGCCTAGGCGAAACCATTTTAAAAACTGCCCACAAGAAGTTCTGCCTTTAAGCTTTTATGATGAAATATGTCAAATAAAGCAGTTTATCAGGTCAGTTTGAATTCAAAGAATATTTCAAAGGTTGAGAGAGATATGTTGTATCTGGTTCACTTGATGGCTTATTAAAAAATGTCATCCTGGCCGCTTATTTTATTTTATTTTGTAGCATTTAGAAACTTTTTTCTAATGGTAAGCATTTAGAACTGAGTTATTGGGATGGTCATTGCTAGAAAATACCACAAAAATCCAATGGAATGAAAACTTGGGTTGTGTCAATCTAGATGTTTCACACCAATTAAAGTTCTATGCAACCTGCACATAATGTTTCACACATTACAATCAAGGCAGAAGATACAATGTTTAATGTAAACATAATCCAGACTGAACAAGACAATAAACGTCATCAATGAACAAATGGACTATCCTGTTATGAAGTGCATACAGTCATCCTAAAGCCCTTTTTCACAACTCTGGCTGTGGTTTTGGAGGGGAAGAAAGGTGAGCAGGCAACCTTTCTAAACGATACTGCAAAAAAAAAAAAAAAGAAAAGAGTGAACATTTACCAAGATCCTTGGTAAATATTTTAAATAACTTGCTAATTGCATATAATAATGCTTGTAAAACTTACACAATTATTCAACCACATCTACTACTACAAATAATGTTGGACTCACCTTGGAGACCTTCATAGCCATTCCCTCTGGTAGGTTCCTCTGTATATACTCTAAGAAAGTATCTGCTGTAGATCCAGTCAGATACTTCAGCTGAAAACAAAAATATTTATTTCTAAAATTTACAAAACTGAAGAGTAACATTTTATGGCTGTGCTGTTTTCATTATGGCATTTTCTGCAGGCTAATATGGTGCATTGCCTAAGACTATGACCATAGTTGTACTCTATATAGGATGTTTTGCTAGACGGTGGTTAAAGAGAAGACACCGCCAAGACAAGTGGGATTCTATTTATTAAAACTGTTTTAAATTGATATGATTATCAAGTTTATGATCAGTTAGAGCAAAAGTTTTCAAAGTCATGAAGGTCTGCAATTATGTCTTATGGGTTATTCAGGGAGAAAAGCTCTCAACATTCATTAAAAAATATATATATCTAATAAAAATTTTGTTGTTAAGCACCTTCAGAGTTGTCTGTCACCTGCTTAAATGAGATTAAGAATGGAAAAAGAATCACTAACCTCAAAAACTGCAAAATGAGTCCGAATCTCATACTGTACAAAGTGCTTCTTATAAATATGCACAGATTTCAGCAATGAGTAACGTGTAATAACCTTGGGGGGTTCAAACCTGCAAAACAATAAACAAAATATTCAGCATGAAATAATTTTTTTTTTGGTTGCTTTCCCGTAAAGGCAAGAAATAAGATTACAAATTGGCAGTGAGAAAGAACATGAAAATACATTCAATTTAGTCTAGGAATCATCAAAGCAGTTTGAAGACTCACACTCTAGCTATGTTGACCCCTAGCTCAGAGGCTGCCATCGACACAAACTGGGAGTAGCTTTTCAGCACAGATTTGTCATGGCTCTTCACCTCTACTGTTACTTGTCGAAATAACTCATCCTCTTCTGTACTCTGGTCATATGCCTTTGGAGACTCCTGTTAACAAAAGGTTAACATCATGGATGTGTACATCCCGAACCACACTGAACTATGTCAGCAATGATGTAAAACACAACATATAAAAGCCATTATGCTGCTGTAAGTATCATGTGCAACAGTAATTTAATGTTACCAATGTCCCTCATTCCCCTTTGGTATGTGACCTGGTGTTAAAAACCTTCATATTTTACAGCATATTTCTTACTATGAAATAAGACCCCAGTGGTCAGTGATCAGGTATTTGTGAACTGCAATTACTGTCTTCTCAATGACCCACAAAATATGTATTGGGAAATGATGAAAGCTGATGTTTCTGCATACACTTAAGCACAGCAATTATACACTTGTACTTTTAACATGACATTTTCTATAAAAAATTTGTTAAACAGGTTAGTGTCACTGGTAACTGGCTCCACACCAGACTGATATCTGTACACTTTGACTGCAGTAGCTTCTGAGCAGAGCAGCAGTATTTCTACTGAATTTCTCACAAAATATTTTTCTTTTTGCAATTTTTAGTCTGACATTTATCATATTGAATATGGAGTCTTTAAGAGTAATATAGCCCTCCAGTCTAGTTGATCTTTAATAGTTCTTTATTTTGATACCTTAATAAATCTGGTGGACTAATTACAATCTTTCTATTTACCTGGGTTTTTGTGCTGAAAAACTGTGCTGGCTGAGATAGAATTGTCAAGGGTTTTCTTTGTTGTAGACCTGTGACACTAAACAGTATACAAGAAATCACTTTATTATAGCAAGTCTGCTTATAAATAAAACAGTGTGGCTCCATGTGTGAGAAAGAGACCAATTATCACATCCATTTTTGTCTGATCTTAACCAAATTCGGCAAGAATATTTGTCTCAATTTTTTTATTTTTTATTTTTTTCATTTATCGTCTATACAACATGTTGCTGCTAACTGCAAATAACAGAAGAAATTGTATTCTGCATTTTTTTTAAGGCAAAGCCACTGTGAGATTGTCATAATTTGACAGACTATCTTATGATCAAAAGACACAGACCAGAGGGGGGTGGAGCAGCAGAGCGAGGGGAAGTAAACAATGGAAGTGAGAGCATCACATGTAACACTAATTTTATCTTTCCTTTCACCTGCATGAAGCGATTGAACAAATAATGACAATACAATCAGAGGTGGAAGAGTTTGCAGCCTTAATCAACTTGTTGAGTACTGTTGAGCAATGTTGAGTACTATGGCTAGTAAAACTACAAGCATTCAAAAATATATACAGTAATCCCTCGCCACTTCACGCTTCACCATTTCACGGGTTTTTATAAGAAATTAATGGGGAAAATGATTTGCAGACTTTCTGCGAAATTCAATCAGTGGAAAATATATATATTTTATGAATTTTTAGATGAAAAGCCAAAGTGTATAAAAATATAGTCCTAATATTAATTCTAACAATAAAGAAATATTATAAATAATAAAATTGATATGAATTAAAGTAAACAGTGTAATGTTATGTATTTACTCTGAAACGAGAACCAGCATCGCTTGCTACGCGCCTACTCACAATTGTAAACAACAGTGTGAGAATGGTTATTAAGGAAATGGGAAAGGTATATGTAGATTAAAAAGTATGGGGGAGGGTTTTAAAGCCTTAATATAGTGTATACATACATAAATAAATATACCGTTTCTATTTCGCGGATTTTCAGTAATCGCGGGTGGTTCTGGAACGCATCTCCCGCGATAAACGAGGGATTACTGTACTGTACAGATTTAAGCTAGAGTCTAAGGTTAAGGTTCCTGGAATGTTCACCTTGAAGAATGTTTAAAAGCATCTCCACATCGTGTGCAGAAGAAATGTGTTATCTGAAAAAATAAATCGGCACAACTTTACATGTAACAACATTTATAAAATATAATTACAAATAATGAATTGTAAATAGACTGCAAAGGGTTACTACATTTGGTCACGATTATTTAATAATACCTGCAGATACTAATCACATTTTTATGTTGCAAGGATATAGTATTAATCTACTTTATAATGAGTCTGTTTAGTTTAAAATATATATGATATGCGTTGAGTCGGTGAAATAATACGATAACATTTCAGGCATTAAAAATGCCTTACTGTAAGTTGTCTTCCAATTCGTGCTAAGGCGGCAGCCATGTTGCTGTGAGTGTAGTGCAGTCCTGAAAAATATCTTACACTCACACACACAAATAAATTTTGAATTTTAGGAAATATATTTATGCAAAAAATGTGTAAATTTTACACCAATTCGACTCTGATTTTTTAAAAGAATAGTTTACGTTTTCACATTTTTGGTTGTTATTGTTAAATAATTCATCGGAGTAAATTACTTAGCAACGAAAGAAGGGCATCAAGATGGTGTGTATCAATGTTTATATGTTAAAGAGGCTATCATCAAAACTGTATAATTGTGTCATATCTTGTAAATGAAAGCTTCAACGGAAACATAAAAGGTCCTGGATAATTTTTATCTCATGAGCAGATCAAATATATTATTTTTGCTTTAGCTTTGTTTAACTGAGGCAGCGGGCACATGCTTTTAAAATTAATGTATATTGCACTCTTTCTAAACTGTACGTATACCTGATGCAATTAAGTCGATCTGCTTCCCGATCTTCCGATGGTAAAAAATAGACACATATTATTTTACCTCTTAGGTTTGATGATTGTTGTGATGCTCATTTCCAGTCAAAAGCTACAAGCATCAAAGAAGCTCTCCAAAAATTTGTGAGTACTTATAATTCGAATATTCGATTTTAACTTGACATTGATCGAGCTGTTTCACATAATATCATATGTAGTATCTATCTATATAAGTATATACACATGTACTCGCTTGAGTGAGTTTGTGTATAACTATCATAAATCTATCATTTTCAATGTATCAGTGAATATATATATTGGTTTAAAACGCTTGAAAAGGTATAATCACTACCACCCTAGTGTTTTCGCATAAGCTGCAACCTTTGCAGCTTCATTAATTCTAGAAATATCTATTTTTTTAAATACAGGAACAAAAGGAAGAAAAGAAAGCCTCAGAATGCCCACATGTAAAGTTGATAGCCCAGTATCCACCAATAGAAAAGATGGATGCATCCCTCTCCACCTTGGTCAGCTGCGAGTGGGTTTTGCTAAGCTCTAGAACAAGTTACTCTTTAGCTCTTTTATTTTTATTTGCTCTAAATTCCAAAAAATTTTTTTTATTTTATTCAAATATTAAAAACAAAAATAAAAGCACTGCTTAAATTTTCGATCTTACCAGTTCATCACTTCTTTCAATACTCCTTAATGATTTAAAAATTGCATTCATTGTGTTTCACTATTTTGTCTGAAATACATGGAGTTTCGTAAGTTTAACAGTAGCTTGTTTTCACTCATTGAACTACCCATGTATTTGGGTGTTTCCCTCTCCCAACCCCTGCAGGCTTGTTTTAAATTATTTAATTTAAATTATATGTAGACCATTTCACAGGCTGGATTAAACCATTATTAGTTATTGAGCATTAGTGTATTTTTAGTTAATGTTTTCAATATTTTTTGTTTTGATAGAAATATATGTCTTTGAAGATTTCAGTCATAAGCTACTCAGTCTATATTGTGAATGATCATCAATGCAGAAAAAGTCAAAACTGATACATGTAGGGAAGTCCTATAAATGAAAGACATGCAATGTGAGCCGTAGAAAGATCTTACTTAAAGTGTTTTAATTGTACTATCCACAAGTCCAAATTTAATTTGTGAATTAATCATTATATTTCAGGAAACTGAGTCTTTCAACAAACTGCATAGAAAAAATTGCAAATTTAAATGGACTCAGTAAGTACCAAATACATTTTAGTTCAAGATCTTACATAAATACACCTTTAATTGCTGTAAAGAGGATGCTTGTTTGTAAATTTCTGCATGAAGAATGGAAGAAATTTAAATGATGTAACTGTTTCTTGTGTAAGTAATTTTGAAGTGCATTTGTGTTGGTATACTTCAAACAGTTTTTGGAAATGACTAACAGTCTTCAATGCAAGAGAAGTACCTCCACATGTATCACGATGGAGCATATTTAATGACAACTTCAGACACTGATTTTCTGTCCCTTTTGTTAAATATGGATACATAAAAGTAGATATAAAAAAGATATGCATGCATATCTTCCTTCTCAATCCTCACATTATAGTCACTCTTGGTTTGTTTGTTTGATTTTTGAGAATGCATTTTTGCTACTACCCTTTCAGAATGGTAAACTGCACTTTTACCACATTTTCTTGCAGAAAATTTGAAGATTTTGTCACTCGGAAGAAATAGCATCAAAAGCTTGACAGGTTTGGTATGTGGATAGTATCATTTTGATTTTGTGTTCATTGCTCAGCATATTCACTGCAATAATTGGAGGGGCATAACACTTCTTTCCCTCACCAGTAAGGTCTTTAGCAAGATTGTTTTGTCAAGACTGACTGCAACTCTTGAGAAAGACCTCCAACAATAGCAAGCAGGATTTCGCCCTGGGCGATCCTGCTCCGAACACATCTTCATTCTGAGACAGATTCTGGAGCAGAGAAACGAGTGGAACACACCGCTGTATATCAATTTCATCGACCTGGAGAAGGCTTTTGACAGCATTCACCGAGAGTCCTTATGGAAGATCCTGAGGCATTACGGAGTCCCTGCAAAACTTGTTCAGGTCATTGCAATGCTGTGCAGCGATTTCAAATCCCAGGTTGTCTGTGACACAGAGCTCACAGACCCCTTCAACGTCAGTACTGGGGTGAAGCACTGTCACCATTCCTCTTCATCCTGGCCATGGACTGGATCATGAAGACTTCCACCGACAGTGAGAGGAAAGGGATCAGATGGACCATGACTATGACAGCAACAACAACGCTGGAAGACTTGTACTTTGCTGATGACATTGCCCTGTTGTCGCATCGCCACCAACACGTACATGCAGGAAAAAACAAATGCTTTCTCAGAAACAGCTGGAAACCTTGGCTTGAAGGTCAGTGCAAAGAAAACGAAAAGTATGAGAGTGAACGCCAGAGTGCAAGACAGCATCAAACTAAATGAAGAAGAGATTGAGGAAGTTGACAGTTTCTCCTATCTTGGGCCCAAAATGCCAAACATCGTAGATGCGGAGGTGGAGATTCGAGCCCGACTGGCGAAAGCCAGTCAGGCCTTCGCCTCACTTAGGAGCACATGGAAGGCAAAAAACATCAGTCAGAAGATCAAGCTGAGAATCTTCAAGTCAAATGTGATCAGCACCCTCCTTTACGGATCAGAATCATGGAAGATGAACAAAACCATCAGTAACAAGCTTGACGTCTTCCAAAACAGATGCCTCAGGCGCATACTTAACATCTTTTGGCCAAATACCATCACCGACGAAAAACTCCACCGAAGAACTGAAACCGAGTCCATCACCACGCAAGTTCAACAAAGGCGTTGGCGATGGATCGGACATGTGCTCCGCCAGCGACAGCAGACCTCTCCAGAGTCGCCCTACGATGAACTCCAGACGGCCGAAGAAAACGAGGCCGCCCAAAGGAAACTTGGAGAAGAACAGTGGAAAGGGAGATGAAAGGAAAGGGCTGGACATGGGGTCACCTAGAGCGGGTTTCAGCAGATCGACATCGGTGGTGGACTCAGGTTGAGGCCTTATGTGCGACCTGATGCACTAAGAGGATTAGATAGATAGAATAGATAGACGTTCAGCATATTCTAGGTGTTTTTGTGAGCTTTAAATATAAATTCTATAATTATTTTGTGTTAACATTTGCAAGAAGTGGCTTTGCACACAGCAGATGCATTAAATATTTGTTTGGTTTGGTTTTTCATAACAGGAAGCTGTAGGAGATACACTTGTTGAACTTTGGATTTCCTATAACAACATTGAAAAACTCAAGGGTATCAATGTCTTAAAGAAACTAGAGGTGATTATAATTAATTAATATTATTTGTATTCTGTGTGTGCATGTGTGTGTGTGAGAGAGAGAGAGAAGTCCTTCTCATGTTATTGAACAGTTCTTGACTCTATATGTGTTGGGCATCTATAGCATAAGATTATTGATGATGCATTGTTTCAAGTCTAAAATTTCTGGTTTACTTTCTTGTAAGGTTCTCCTTATGTCTAACAATCAAGTTAAAGACTGGTCAGAATTTGGAAAACTGGTAAGCTTTTTTATTAATTTGTGCATAGTGTCACTCCAGACATTCAGAATTATATTTTAAATGAAGAATTAAAATAGTGTATACAATTATATATGAAAATTTCATTAGCTCTAACATGTTCTTTAGGGCCTTCGTGCTGATGAATTGTCTTAAGTTCACGTGTAGATGTCAGTAATTAATAAAATATCTTTTGTAGAATTTTATGTAGATGAAAAGAAAACAATGTTAAACAGTTTGCATAATGAAATAGATGGTTTGTGATAATAACTGTACCAAAACAACCATGCAAATATGGCTGTTTTATTTATTTATTTTTTCAACATAACCTTCTCTTTCTCATACAGGCTGATCTTCCATCTCTAAAAGAGCTTCTTTTTGTTGGTAAGGGCTTATTCAGATTCAGATTCAGTATTATTTTTAACCATTATTTTAAAATCATGTGTAAATTAATAATAATTACCCTATTTTGTATAAAAATACTTTTGTATAGTTTTTTTTATGGTAGTTCTCATTATTGTTTTTGTAAACGGCAATAGTTGGCATTGGGAGCTGTACTAGGTGTATAATTCATTTCCCTTGTAATTTACCAGCATGCATTCATTTTACATTAACATAGTTCATTAAAGATATGCCATTTGTCTTTTATGTACGAAAGATGGCAAATGTATGTAGCCGAGTGGTGGGGTTTATGGAGAGGCGACAACAACCGTCCAGCACTCAAATAAAAGCAGGAACCGTCAGCAGGTGCGCAACCCTTTAATGCACGGGATAGAACAATGGCCACGGCTGCGCCGCGTGTCCGTGCTCCTTCTCTGAAACGCCGTCGTCTGCTCTCTTCCTTTTTCTTAACGTCCTCCTTTTGTCGTCACCTTATTTTGACGTCACATCAACTTATGTCATCATGGACGCTCTAGGTGACCCCATGTCCAGCCCTTTCCTTTCATCTCCCTTTCCACTGTTCTTCTCCAAGTTTGTACACAGCAGTCATCCCCTAACGGCCGGTTGGTGTCCTCCTTTTGTCGTCACCTTATTTTGACGTCACATCGCCTTATGTCATTTGATCAAGGAACTTCACAAATGACATCCGGCCCTCTACATGTATAAGAAATTTTACAAAGCAGGACAATCATGATGATGCAGAAGTCAATATATAATGCCTGCTCCAAAAGTTTTCAATTGACGAATTATTAATGACATGCAACTGTTCTAAAGTGGCAAAGCACAGACACTTTGACATTATGTTACATTCCTTGTTCGTCTGTTATGGTTCATGGCAAATATGATAAATATTTTGATTATTGTATAATCAGGTAATCCTCTGGAAGAAAAGCATTCAGCAGAAGGAGACTGGCGAGATCAAGTGGCAGGCAAGCTGAAGAAGCTGAAGAAGCTTGATGGTTAGTGTCCTTCCTGCCTCTGTAGTATTTTCTGACCTCAAACACGGTGTCCTACTTCAATTTTTTTTTTAAATGTGTAATACTCTTGAGACCATAACTATTCTCTGAAACTTGTATTCTCTTTACTCAGAACTACAGAAAAATTTGGAATGACCAGTTTCTTAGCTTTATCCACTGTATCAAAAGGGAACAGACTTACAGAACTTTGATATAACAAAACATAGCGAAAGATACATCTGTAATTATTACGGCCCTACATGCTCCTCAAAGGAGCAACAAGGAATAAACTGTAATTAATTTTACATCACTTTGAATTGTGCTTTTGTTTATAGCATTGATAGTCGGAATTACTGAATTATAGCAAAGCATCTGTGTTTTAGGCGTGCCTGTTGTCCGGGAAGAAGAAGAAGATGAACAAGAAGCTTGAGGGAATTTTCCATCTTGTCAGCAAGACGTCTTGATAACTGCTGCTTAGACCATTCATCTGCAAACATGTCACAAATCAATGCAAGTTAGACGGGATAATTTGAAATTCTCAAAATATTTGTGAGAGGCAAAGATGATGTTAAAAAACTGATTTAAAGTATGTGTAATGTACTCTTGTTTATATTTTCAGCAAAAGATTCCTTTTACTTGCACAATCAGTTTCTAGGCTTAGTGACTATAATTATAGATCCTTTTGTCAATCATGAATAAAATACAAATAAAACTATGCATCAAAACACGAAGAGACAAAACTTGTCTTATAAATAAGTGCAACTGCAATTCTTATTATGAATACAGTCACTTGTGTGAACACGAGTAAATAATAATGAATGGCTACAGTATTTTGATATTATGATGTTTATGAAGGAAACTGTTCAAAATATCAGTAAAAATCTACTATTTTTGGATATTTCACAAATCACTATACATGTATTTGATTTCTTCGAACTTGTGGACATATCAACTTAAAATATTTTGTCAGAACTGAATTTTGAGTTTTATCCATGTAAAAAAGAAATGATTATTGTTCAATGGTTGTCTTCTCATCTGTGTGTGCATGTGTGTGTGTGTGCGCGCAAGTGAGTGAGCACATATGTGTATGATGAACATTTGTCTGTATCCTCTTATGGTTTTTACACAAGCATTACTAATAAACATCATAGAAGTATTAATTTTGCTGCATGAACAAGAGAGCATTCTTCTTTAAACATTGACATAATTTTGTCGGCTTCCCCTTTGTTTTCCAGAGATTGAAATATGTTTAAAACAATATTAATACTAATAATAAATGCAAAATTTGTAAAGCGCATACTCACACTCCTAAGGAGCATGAACGAAACATAGACAGCACGAGGGACAGGAAAACAAACAATAAATAACATATGAACTATACAAGAATAAACCGTACTAAAATCAAATACAGAAAACACAATGAGGAACCAAATAACAAAAACAAGAGCTGAGAGTAACACAATATTACTACTAAAGGAAGGCTGTGAAAAAGGACTAGCATTATGGGAAAGGTTGTTAGGAGTAATGTTTATGGAAAAGGTGCGTTTTCAGTGCACGTTTAAAGGATTCAATAGTGGTATAGGTGGCAGGTATGGAAAGGGAGAGTTCTATTGTTTCACTGCACAATAACCAAAAAGTCCTGTGATCATATGTTGCTGTTTTGGTGTCAGGAAGAGTAAGGAGACGATCATCAGACGAGAAGTGGATCAAGTAGTCTGGCTGGGACATAAGTGAAGTGCAGTTCAGAGAAATAATCAGGGCAGGTGCCAGCAAAGAAATTAAAACAGCACGGACAGTTTGTACTGGATGCGACACTGATGGGAAGCCAGCGTAGAAAACGAAGGAGAGGGGTGGCATGGTCCTGTATCCTCATCGCTCTAAGCACCAGACGTGCAGCAGAGTTCTTTACTTTCTGGAGTTTGTGAAGAGGGTGGGGGGATTGGTTTTTTACGCCGTGCCAGCAACTGAGGCTATATTACGGCAAGCAGCCATCCCTGTAAACAGACGCCACGTGCAGAGAAAGAACAGCGTGCCCGAGACGAGAAATGAACTCTGGGCAGCCGACCTTCACTGTATTGGTGACAGGCGCTAACCGTTGCGCCACCGGACCGCTATTTGTGAAGAGGGTATTCAGGGCAGTCAGCAAGCAAGGAATTGCAGTAATCAAGTCTGGATAAAACAAGCACACAGACAAGATGTAGGTAGCGCATGTAGACAGAATGTGACGGATGAGGCTGACCTTGTGTAGCTCATAATAGGCAGACTGACAGACAGCTGTAACTTGTTTATAGGCAGACTGACAGAAAGCTACAATTAACTTGTTTAGCAAGAGTCATGTCTGCAGTGACAATGAATCCCAGATTCCTGATGGAGGACGCAAGGTGATGTTTGTTTCGCCCAACTTGATGTGACTTGATGGACAAACGATCGAGTAATGATGGATTTCTTCGGGTAGGTAGGTAGGTAGGTAGGTAGTTTCGATGGGAAAGTGCTTCCACCCGAGGGCGATTTCGCACTGTGTGGGAGAGGGAAAGGAGGTAGAGGGTAGAGATGGAAGAGGGTGAGGGAAATGGAGGGTGACAGAAACAGAAAAAAAAAATAAATAAAAATAAAAATAAAAAAGGGGGGGGATAAGGAAGGGAGAGAAGATGCCGACCACGTAGCCAGCAAGCTCAGGTTATATGAACCAAGTTAAATTGGCATAGGATGGTCCAGAGGTCTGCCAGGGTCGCAGAGGTGGTGCAGCGTCACAGAGTTGTTGCCATATGTTTACTACTTAGGCTATCTAGTACACAAACGAATCATCCAATCGCTCTGTCAAAACAATGGGCTGAGCCCCAGTTCCAACAAAAAAAAAAAAAAAACCACCAGGTAGGTAGCCTAATCCTATACAAACATATCACGAAACACTCACTCAAAGTGACCCTCATTACGCTTAGCCTAACCTATTTAAACCTGCTTAAAGAAATTTACCACACGGGTGGTGAGCCACCATTGACACCACCAATGACAGTACGGTGTGCCATATATCTTTAGGTGGGTTAAGACAGGAGACAAAGGTTAAGGATAGCCCGTGATTATGTAAGACCTGACTTAGGACAACTCTATCATCTTTAAGTTCATGACACTCTAAGAGCACATGGGAAGTGCTGAGCCTAACCCCACACGTGCATGTAAGAGGTTGTAATCTACAAGTGGTGAAATACTCCCCGCCAAGCCTCATTCTGGCTATCTTTGATTGACTAAATCGATTGGCACCAAAATATATCAGTGTATGACTGGGGCAATCAGCTAGCAATCTCCTATTACCTTTACCCGAAAGCTTGTACATCTCAATCCACCGTGATTGTATCGCTGGCTTTAAAGCCACTCTCCTCTCCTCAGGTGAAATAGAGATGTTTAGGGTACTAATGTTTCGTGTAATGGATGGAGTAACAGCCAATTTAGCCAATTTGTCAGCTTCCTCGTTCCCTTTTAACCCAATATGGGAGGGAACCCAAAGGAAACTGACTGCACCATATCCAGCAGTGATTTTGTTTATGGTGGACAATATACCAAAAACAATGTCTAGTCTTCCAGACGATAAATTTTGAATAGCCTGGAGCGAAGAAAGAGAGTCTGAGAGTACTAAGAAATGATGGTTGGTGATGGTTCCCATTGTGTGGTGGACAGTCTCAAGGGCTGTCTGTATGGCAGTCATTTCAGCAGTGAAAATGGAGGTGTGATTTGGTAGTTTGAGAGAAAGGCTAATGAAATCAGGACTATAGACTCCTAGACCAGACTCAAATGTCTCTGGGTTGTGGGAGCCATCTGTGTATATTTGTACATAATCCCTGTAGATGGTATATAGTCTGAGTCTGATCTCAGAGGTGATGAGATGTTGTTGTTCCTCTTTGTTAAATTGAGAGAGACCAGTGTCTATAATCGGTTGTGGAAACAACCAGGGAGGAGTTGCTAAGTCAGCTAGTGGGTAGGGAGCCGTTATGTTGATCTGTGCTCCTTTGGTTCTTTCTAACTGCTGGACATGATGCTGTAGAGTTGGTTGAGGGGTAGGACGACCTGTTCTGTGTCTGTGTGGTTGAGAGTGGACCCGCCGCACTGGATGGTCTGGAAGGAGACATTGCGTTTTGTAGTAGTAGGTGGCAGCTCTCTCCTTGATAATCAACTCTATTGGAATGGATTTCTTCTTCTCGAGCATAGCTATATATACTATCTATCATCACTGAATTTCAGTTTCTTTGACGCGTATCATCCAGTCTTTGACTTCATTAATACAGACTACATGGTGCTGGTAGCAGAGTGAGACTCAGCGGGTGGAGTGGAGTATGTAGTACAGCTGCATGCGCATCATCAGCGTATGATTGCAATATACGTCCACGTTCTCAGTGATGAACAGATCTGACTGCTGATCCTAGCAACTGCGCATGACGCAATGGTTACCATGTTGATCCGGCCTAATTTTTTTATTTTTTCATTTACCGTTTGGAATTACTATCAGTTTACTTTCTTTGTTTGCTAAAAACATATTTTTCAATGTTATCTTTGTTCATACACTCGTTGTAAGTTGCCGCTCATCTTAGCAACATGTTCAAGCACGTGTCGGCGTGGTTGACACCGGAAACTCTGCTGGTAGCGATCTGCACATGCGCGTATGATGTCCGTGGTAGCGCTGACTTTAAAAGAGGATTCTTCCTTGTGAATTTTTGCATGAAGAACTGAAGAGATTTAAATGATGTGACTGTTTCTTTTGTAAGCATTTTCGAAGCGCATTTGTGCTGGCATATTTCAGACAGCTTCTGGAAATGACTTCCAGTCTTCAGCGTGAGATAATTATTTCCACAGCTTGTATCATGTCGAGACGTGTTTCATGACAACTTTTGAGGAGTTACTGTTTGGCTTTACATCACACGGCTAAGTCATAAAACCCTGAATAGTTGTAATTTTCATTTGCTCTCGTCAGTATGGAAATTGCGGAGAACAGCAGTGTTACCGCCCCGTACACCTTCCGTGGATCAGATTTTTATGTGACGATGGATTGCAAGGGGAACAACTCAGTGACTATAGAAGTGGAGGACCGACTCACAGCTGATCAGTGGAGAGCAACATTCGATGCAGCCTGTACGTAATGTACTTTGATCGTCTGTCCTTGTTTAAAAAAAAAAGACCTTTCTTTAAAAAATACTTTGGAAGTATAACATAAAGTACAAATTATTGTATCTGGCTGTGAACAAGATCAAATCTAGGAGTAAACTGTATCTAATCAGCCAACTTTTTACAGTTTTGCTTCATTAGCCAAAGTGAAAAGAAAAATAATTTTCTAAGACCTGTGAATATTATATTCTCTATAATAACTCCCACCACGTTTTCTTGTACAACATAGTTCTGCTCTGATACTCAGGTTTTGATTTACTAACCATTTCAGATTGTTGGCCCTGTCAGAAACAATATCTTTATTGAATTATTTCAACCTACATTGAAAGCATATAAAACTCTTTTCCTGATTTTATTTTGTTATTTCTAAACCCTTTTTACATCATTTATTAGATGTGGAGGACCTGACACGTAAAACTGGAAACTTCAAACAGTTCTCCATATTTGTCAGTATGCTGGAGTCAGCAATAACACAGGTATTTCCCTCTATAAAAACACATTTTTTTCTTTAGTTATTAATTCGACATAAAAATGTGCATGAAGTTTATTTTAGAGATTTTTGTTGGATGAGAAATATTCTGTGATGCTCACTCTATGTAAACCTTAATTAAACTGAAAGCAAAATGAATATGTTAATTACAAAATAAAATGCTGAATCTTCTTGTCTGTATCTCTCATGAACTGCTACTTCTCACATGAGTTTTTACCATTTTGTGGTTTTTGTAAATTCAAACACACTTTTCTCCTTATTCTCTTTTTTTTTTTTTTTAAATATTGATTTAGTCAAGCAGCACAGTGTTTCTGGACCTGCTGACCTATTCTGATCTGGAAGTGCTACGACAAAAGAAGAGTGGTGCTTCAGATGCCAAGTCCAGTATTCCAGCTCCACGCAGTGGTTTGATGTCCAAACGTTATCTCATTCTCACATACACAGTGGAATTTGACAGGTAAGCACAAGATTTTCTTGCAAAAACGTTATTTTAAATAGTTTAAAGACAGTGGGAAGTGATTAAGCTAAAAATGTTGGAAATCTTGAACTTTTCATGGGGGTGGGGGGTGGGGAGCAGGAAGGGGCTGGCTTGGTCAGTAGAGATTGGTGATCAAGTTGACTCTAAGTTACATGGCCAATTGTATCAATTTGATCTTGGCAAATGTCATATTGTTTTGGGTCAAGGTCAAAGCATCTGGGTTGATATTGTTCTGGGTAACTCTTTTAAGTGGCCTTTTTTTCTTGATGTCTTAAAAGGTATTGCATAAATCCCCACTCGTTGTAGCTTGTTAATGTTGGTGCCATTTTTCTTCAGTCATCTGGTCAGGGCTGTTATTCTGTGCACAGAATCCATTATCCTTTGCCATTGCCATACGTTGGAAAGCCTGATCCCAGAGCACTTCAGGAGACCATCAGACAACTGAAAACTGAGATAAAGAAACTGAAGCAAGCAGTAAGTATTGGTGCTGTGAGATGCAGTCAATGTTGCATAGGGATAGGATTGGTAAGGATTGCCAAGAGCAGGTATAGCTTTGTCATGCATTTTTGGAGTCTTCGATACTATTTTTAAAGATTTTCATTAGTAGTATATGGACTGGATAATGCTGGTAACCTTTTGAGGTGTATTGTCTGTTACCACCATGCTTTAGTAAGGTGTTAACAGTTTTTGCTAGCTTGTGCACGGCTTACAATCAGTTGTAAGATTGCATATTATCAGCTCTAAAATGTACGTACTAATAAGGATATAGTTCTAGCTAACAGTTAGAGCTAATGATGACATCTGGCTGTAGTCTTATAATAATAAGCTAAGCTTATTAAGCTTTAATTATATACATGTGTAGGCATGGAATATTGGTTATTAATTTAAGGCTGAAATCTGTCAGTGAGTGGAACACTTTACTGCTCCACCAAGCAGCATTGAGTATATGTTTTATCAGGAATGTAAAGACAGCTGAAGGAGACAGGGTCTGTCTGCCAAAGACACGATGAAGCTTTTGCAGTTTACTGTCCATACAACCTTTATATACATTGGAGTGATCTCAGTGATACCTGGCTGACTCTTATGACAATATGGAGCTGCTTTGTTTTTTTATTTTTTAACTTTGGTCTGGGAGCATTTTGATGCTTTCAAGTCTGGTTTTAAGACCATACCTTTTCTGGAAATACTTCTGGTGTTTTCTCTTTTTTTCCTGTCATACCTTCCACTTTTAGTTTGCATGTGAGTCTGTGTTTATGTGGACACCTTTGTGTGTGTGAGAGAGAGAGAGGAGGAGAAAGAGAAATATTGTTAAGCCACTTGCTTATGTCAAAACACATTGAGCTTGCTGCTGGAAGTGGACTTTTATTGCAATTATTACGATGATTGTCTTAATGTTTTCTTTTTTCCAGGGTTATGCAGAATACAGAAATCGGGATTATGAAAAGCTCCAGAAGGAGTAAGAATCTGTTTATTCTTTCGTATGAATAAATCTGATAGGTCTGCTGATACCAATTTTTTTATTCCTTTGATTTTCTTTTGCTGTCTCCTCTTCTTACACTACCAGAAAAGTATTAGCAAGAATTGAGAACTGGATTTTCAGCAAACAAACATGATATTTAATTCTGAAACGTTGCAATATCATCATCCTATTGAGTAACAGGTTTCAGCGGCTGGCTAAAGAGAAGGATGAAATAGAAGCAGAGTTCATGCAATACAGGAGAGAGATGCGCAATACAGTCTCAGGCAGCACTGTAAAGGAGGTTCGAACTCTTAAAGCTGTAGTTCGAAATCTGGAGCAGGAACTGATGAAAGAGAAAACAGAACACCAGCGAGCTTCAAGTAAACGCAGTCAAGAGTATAGAGAACTTTTGGAAGAGGTATGGCTTCATTAACATTTTAAGGAACACCTGTGTAAGGTATATTCTTGTCATTATCAAAACTAGTCATGATATCAGTGGCTTATGCATAGTACTCCTCTAAATTAAAAGGTGCTGATATAAAATTCGTCGTGCAGGAACAGGGATTGTTAGAATGCATCTGAAACAAGAAGTTTTTGTGGTGTATTTAGGATAACGTCAAAGCAAAAATCTGTTTATACATGTTTGTGTTCATATGTGGACTTGGTACATTTTTCATTTTGTTCAAATAGCCAGCATTCTTCTATTTTGTGTATATGATAACTTGACTGATTGTTGTGTGTGTATGTGTGTGCATCCATGTGCGCAGAAAAAAAAAGCTTTAAAAATTTGGTTGATTTTCAAAATCTGGTTATGATACATCCTGATAAAACACAAGAAAACTGGCTACAATATGAAAACATTGACCAGTCTTACATTATTTTTTTTCTTTCAAAAAGTGAGATTTGATTTCAGCTGCTAAGAGATGGCCAGTGTTTAATTTTTATTTACTTCATTTTTCCCCCTTCTCTGCAATTGGAACAGGTGGAAGAACTGAGAGCTTCAGAAAGAAATCTGCGTGTTCGTGTTAAAAGTCTTACCAATGAGCTTGCTGTATACAAGAGGGGTCGACAACCTGCACGCAGCAACAGTACTGACAAAAGAAGTTCCATAGAAAGACTGAATAAACTTAGGAAGAATTCCAGTTCTAGACAGAGATCTTTGTCACGAGAGAGAAACTCCTCATACTCACGAGATATAGAAAGGTCCAGTTCTCATGACCGCCTTTATCTCCCGCAGCGAAGAGATAGGTCATCTTCCAGAGATCGACCATCATCAGCTCCTAATCGTAGCAGGCACTCTGAGTCCCCGTCATCTGTCAGAGGTAGTTTCCATGTATCCAGATCTCCGTCACCAGCAGGTAACAGCTCTTAATTCCTAAGTTTCTATGAACACACATACACATGTATTACCATTGCAGAGGTTTACCCACTTCATCTTGTGAAGCTGCAACTTTTTAATGTCAGCACAGAGCTGAATGCTGAATAGATTGATTTGAGGCTAAAATACTAAAGTTTACAATTCTATCTGCTTTTTCTCAACAAACATTGCCATTTCTGGTTCCATGTGCAAACGCATGACCTGAAACTTTTATCTAACAGGTTCTGGCAGCAGCTAAGAATACCAATGATCCTCTTGTCCACTTGTCTCTCTCTTCAGATTATATTTTTCAGTCATTGTTGTTCACATATGTACTAGGTTTTTGAATGGAGGTGCGTTTGACCATTGTTGTTCAGATGGTCAACTAAGTGCTGTTTAAAAGAGGGGATTTGAATTTCAAAGGAAATTATTTTGTTACAGTCTAAAACTGATGTTTTTTATATCAGAATACTTATTCTTTGATGCATGATGTTTTCTCAGGGCTTCTAATATCTAGATTTAATCCCACTGCATACATAAAGGAACAGGAGAGGCGCAAGAAAGAGGCTGTTTTAAAAAGGTAGGGATTTAAGTTTTAAAGGCCTGGGGGGTGGTCTTTTTTTCAAATTATGAGGCTGTGCTCTTATGGACAAGTACAAAATAATATTTCTTAAAAATCTGAGAGAATATCACCCTGCAATTATTCACATACATCACCATGCAGAGAATGAGGTAAAAAAAAAAAAGCAGAAACATCAGAAATGTATGTAGCTATGTTTATATTATGAAGGCTACAACTAGTAGAATAGCTGAGATGATATGTTAGTAAGGCATACCTGTCAATGTTTGTATCCTCACAGGCTTGACCTTTTTCTGTGCAAAGTGATGTTCATTGGCTCATATCTCAAGAACAGAGGGATGTTATTCACCCATGTTTGGGGAAATAATATTTACATCCGATTACGTTAGGGACTTAAGTATGGTGTATGTGCTGTTAATAATGTAGGCACCTTTTTGTGACTCAGTCCTACCATACTAGTCTGTAAATATGCCTTCTTACACACTCATGAGTCATATGTTACAATTTGGTCAAAGAAGGTGGAGTAAGAAACTCTTTAGTATATGTGCCATTTACAACTAATGTCTAGAACCATGCTGTAATTCTCAATGTCAACAGTATAGTTGTGATAAGTTTGTTGCTTAGTTACTTTTTTATTTTTTATTTTTATTTAAAATTTGCCAACCTCCACTTCCCACAGATTTAAGCCAATAAACTGAAAGAACAATAGGCCACAAAGCTAGAACTTTTGTACAATCATCATCACAAGAGTTTGCTCTTCCTCTTTATGCTGATACTGAAACCAGAAGCATATCTGACCAGTGATCTTATTAGAAAAGTTAATGTAGAAAATTTGTCTACGAGCAACCCAGCAATATGCATCCATGCACTAATTAATCTCTTTCTTGTTTGTTCTTCAGAATCTAAAAATGCTGTCACCCCCATTAAAAAAAAAAGTAGTTTTTTGTGTTGGTGGTTTTTATCATTAGTGTATAGATCCTAAGTACAGTTACCATACTTTTTTGTATATTCCTACAAGAATCCTTGCTTTCAGGAAGAGAAGAGAGAGAGCCAATGTATCAGGTGTTTCCATCAACTCAAAACCCTCTCCTGCCAGTTTTAACTCCAGTAGAAATTCAGGTATTGAACATTATTTAAATGTTTTCTGCCACCTTATTCTTCAATGATTATTTGTTACCCTTCATGAAGCAAATTTTCCTGTGTTTGCATGTTAAAATTGATAAAAGTTAACATATTTTTAATATCTGTGATCTTACGTGAGACAAAGTGAGATTTTGGTTTGGTTTTTTTTCTCCTTTTTGCTTCTCAGCTCATAGCCGACACAGATCTAGGACTTCCTCTAGTGAGTGCTGTTTTCCTCTTGTTTTTATTTTGAGAATTTTTTATAGTCTTTATCATGAATAACAAGTGTAAATATTTGAAATGCATCAAAGTGTGTGTGTGTGTACATCCGCATGTCTATGCATATGTGTACAAATGAATGTACACCTGCTGCATTTATAGTGAACAAGTATTGTGTATAACAGTTTGTAAAAAATTGGCTAGAATCTTTTGTGACACACATGAAACCACACACAAACTAGTTTTTAGTCCTGTAACTGTTTTGCCACCTATATACTGTACTGACATGAACAGAATTTGCAGTTGGGAGCCAGGGTGATCTGAGTGATGGCTTTGTCTCAGACGGCTCTTACACTTCACGGCTACAGTAAGCATTGTGTCATGTTCTTCTATGATGAATTTTAAAAAATAATGAAACTTCTACAAAAACTTATTTTGGATCTCTAGCACAAAATGATGTGCTCATTCATTTTATTTATGTAAGGCATTTTGAGCTTGGCTAATGCTGGAGAAAGGTACTATATAAATGAACTGTATTATTATAATTATGTGTCACATATTAGAGAAGCCAGAAAATTGAGTTGCTGCATTCGAAGTGTCAAGAGGATTCTTTGAAGGTGTATGGTAGCTTTATATTTGAATCTAAGAAATTTATATAGAAAATATGCAGGTGCATTTACCCCAGTCTTTGACATGGTATTTCAAAATTCTTTCAGGAGTAGCAGTTACTTGGCAAAACCACAGTTAAGTCAGTCTAAGGTATGCTTTTCAATTCATTTGTGTAAGCAATATTTATGTTTTCAAATATGTCTCTGTGATAGGGTTTGAAGGTGTGTGTGGCTGTGTGTGCCTGTTGTGTGTGTGTGTGCATGCAGGGTTTGTGAGTACAAGTGCAGGGTTTATGTGTGCATGTGTACAAGAGGAAGAAAGTGGGGGGAAATGGAGGGAAAGGAATGTTTGCCACTTTGGCCATTTGGAGTAAAACTGCAATTTATTTTTTGTCTGTTTAAAAAAGGGTTTCTTTTCATTTCTTTTTTACATATTTAGATGACCAGAGGAAAAGCACGTCTGCCTTACAAGTCAAAAGTATATCCTTTAAATTTGTGTTTGCATGTTGTCTCTTTATGTTACTTTTTGCATGCCATTAATAATAAAATTTTAAAAATATGCCTCATAAAAAAAGTTCCACTACTGTGGCAGTAAGCAGAGAAGAATTTAAAAATTCTAAAATTACAGATTTAGAACTAATTTGGTTACAGTTTTAAAATACAAATACAAACAGAACTATAACTCCTGTCACTGGCTACTAATTAAAGCTAGAATAGACTACAAGCTCTCATCTCTGTGTTATGGATTCTTTGAAGGCTCTTCCTTCCACTACTTTACTGAACTCTTGACTGTCCACATCCCTGCCAGCAACCTTTTGCTTCTCATCAGACTCCTGCATTCTGTCCCTCTCTCCCACAAAGACAGTCACATATGGACAATGGATGTTCTCCCTCTTTGCTGAAAAACAGTGGAACTCTTTTCCACATCACATTTGCCACTAACTCAAAGGCTACATTCAAACATTCTCTGAAAACATATTTGTTCGCTAACTAGTATTCTTGAATTACTATTCTTAACTCCTTTTGGAATATTATCTGTCATGTTAACCATCATGCAATGACTCCATCTTACACTTTTTACAGTACCGATAATCCTTCATACCTTTATCCATCACTTTATGTCTGGTCTGCGCAGAAAGTGCGATCTATCTGAATCATGATGCTGCACGTTGCAAGTACATATTATTATTAATCTACCAAACCAAGGAGGGCTGACAGGTACAGGATACCGTGAAAGTTGACATCTCTGTCATGCAATTTTTTGGTGGAGCCTGCTTTCGTGTAATGATCGGTTGATGAACTTGAGATTGGGGCATTGCTATTGTTTTATTTCATGGATGGCCGGAGAAGAAACATCCAGTTTAGAAGTTGTTCTTTGTACTATTGTGCATAGGAACCCAAATATCCAGGATTGTGATTTCTTCAATCTTCAGTTGTTTTTAGAACTAATTTTTCATTTAAAAGTCTTCAATTTTAACCTTAATGCTGGCAGGGTAATCATTCTTGCTGGAAGTGAAATTGTCTCAGCTTATTTACTTTTTAGTTTCCTGCTAAATGGCAAATATGTATAGTTTATCACTGCGTGCATTATTTGAAAATACCAAAATGAATGCTGCAGAAGTAGAAGTCTTTGTTTTTGCTTGTGTTAGGGAAAAGTCTTTAGGCAATGGGCAGTGGGGTAAAAACAAGGCATGTGATATAGTCACTGTCTTTGGGGTCAACTGCTATGCATTTTCTTTAAACAGATAAAATGCAAACTGGAGATAGATTTTAAAATGATTTGTGGTCACATTATACTATTATTACCTGCTTACTGCAACACCACCTCAGCCTGTGAACACCAATGCAAAAAGTATGGACTAAGCTAAAGATTTAAACGTTTTGGCTGGACCAGGAGATTTGTAAATAGCTTTGATCCTTGACTAAACGAACTTTGGCCAGCACTCCAGAAAATGGTTTCGGCAAGCGCAAGTCTGTGATAGACAAAGAAAATGTGGATCCCGCAAGCACTAGTGATGGTAAGTGCACACGATATGCAGGACAATAGCCCATTTTCCAGCTGGCATTAGATTGTACAGTGGATGAACTAATTTATCTTTACAACTGATGCTTCCATTCGTCAGATTATTTTTCAAAGTATTTTTTGAACTTCTGTTCATCACAAAACAATGCTAAAAGTAGCTTCAGTTTTGCTTAAATAATGTTTTCTTTCCAAATATATTTATAGAATTGTGTTTATTTTGTGAAATAACAAAGTTTTTTTGGTCAAAATAAGATCACCAGACTTTGGTTCAGGAGCCAGTTGCTCAAATATTTCTAATTTTAAGCATGTTTTGGGCTTAAATCTATTTAATCATTTTTACAGGAACACAGTCCAACAATCAATTTTATATTTTTTTAAAATTGAAATTGTTTTAAAGAAGATAAAACTTTTTTGGTGTATGTGCAATTTTTGAAAAACATTTTTAAATTTTCTTCTTTACTAAGTTTCAAGTTTTAGAAACATGTGCAACTAGCTCTAGAAACAAATTTGCTTTTGGTTTATTGAAAAGAATTTCCTTACAGTGTTTGAGGTTTACCTTTTTTCCCCTCTTAAACTAAACAGTGACAAAATAACAGTGAAATAAGGTCATCTACAATGAGATTTCAACATTTATCTTCCATAATTCCACATTTATAACAGTTCAATTTATTTGGAATTTTTAAAAGTAAAAAGCAACATGTATATAACATAAAAAGGGTTATAAAGAATGGTAAAATCAGTATCAGTTCAAGTAGCTTGTCTTCACCAGTTTTTAATCACTGCAGTTATTATGGATCATTTATTTAATTTTCAGTCATGAACAGTGATATTACAATTGCCTGAAATATGTAGCTCATGGCATTGTATTTCATTACTTACCATTGTGTGTATATGAATATTTTGTTTGGTTCTTTTTAAATCAGAGGTTATATATTTAGTCCTTATGTTCAGTTTTTTTCTAGAATGTTTTTTCTTGGATTTTTGAGTGATAAATTATTTGATGTATTAATTTTTCGAAGTTCTGCACTGTTTTAACACAAGAAAGGCAAGCAACTTAAATAATTTCTAGCATCCACCAATCTGTTTTCACTATTTGTGCATACATGAAAGTGATTTTTGAACATTATACTCTCTTCTAGAGTGCTTTTTATTTATTTTAGTAAATATTTCATAAAGATATTTGTGCATTATGTTTTAGGCATAGATTCTTTATAAAGATGCTGAGAATTATGTGTGGATATGGTATTTTCTGTGCAAGGAGTGTTTAACAGATGCTTATGGTTATGGTTATTAAAATAGTTGCTATTGTCTTTTTTTGTGTACAGGGGAAGAAAGTGAAGTTTTCGATAGATCTGCTGAAATCAATGAAATTGATGAGCGCCTGAATCGTTTGCAGCAGCTGATGAAAGCCACCATGCCATAACTACCAAAACTTGCAACAAAATGAATGCGTCTGAAACCATGGTCAGCGGTTTGTGATGTACTGTCAGTTAGGTTTCACTGCAGACATCAGACATTCTAAAATAATCTTAGGCTGCATTTATAAGACTCAAAGAAACTGTGATCATGCCTAAAAAAAAAAAAAGGCCAGACAAGAACGGGTGCCAGTTTAGCAGGATACTATATTTGTCTTACGCATGCCAAGCTGTGTTTTTAAAAAAGCAAAGACTTTATGATGTTCATAACAACAGATGTACAAGAATAGTTAATGAGTGCATGGCTGAATGACGGATGGTGTACTTTCAGATGCAAGTGTGGATATGGTAACTCTTGTTCACTGCACATGACATTTATATATAGTTGTACACAAACCTACTTTTGAGAGAATGCCTGAACATGCACATGGTAGGTTTATCAGTTTTTGCATTATCTCTATATATGTAACATTTAAAGTGCTGAGTCTTTGTATCATGGAGAAGGGGAAAAATGATAATTGTAACTTGGTAAAAATTGAAGATTTTGAAAATTAAGCGTGAGGATTAGTGTATCAAAGGAGGAGAGATATTAGTGAGGGAGAGCTGGCAGTCTTTATTCCTTATGTCTGGAATTGGCATTGGAATTGTGAGGCTGGCAAGACTTAATCTTAGTATTACTATAGACAGTACTGTTTGGAGACATCTACAGCAAATGTGGGTTTTGTTAACACCAGATGATGGCCATGAGGCAGCTTTGGAAGCAACATGGAACCTCTACTTGTTAAAAAAAGAAAAGGGATGAGGGAGGTCAGGATAGTTTCACATCTTGTGTTTGCTCCACAGCTACTAAGGCTGTATCTATGGAGAGATATGCAATCACAGGAACAGCCAGGTATAAACCCCGGGTTTATATTTTCAGTGCGCTGATGGGTCATTTATTTTTTTTCTTTCTGCACAATAAAAATTTGGTGTAAGCAAGAGTGAATGAGAATATTACCTGATATTTTAATTGAATGACTAAAACCATTAAAAAAACTGAAAGTATTTATGAGTATGTTTTGTGATAAATGTTATTGACTGTTTTGAGGTTTTTTAATATTTTTTTAGGTGTTGCATTTATTAAACATACTAGTTATTGTTCTAAATGCATTAAATGGGGGTTTTCTTTTTCACCTTTCTCTCCACCAGCAGTTAACAGCAGTTTTCCATTTCAGTCGCTCTTTGTGTGATCGTGGTATTGCCACTTCTATTAATGTAGAGGGCTGGTAGTCTGGTGCTTGTTAGTTTTGGGTCCAGCGGATGATTGTTGTTGGCGGGATCTGTTGAGGCATCATGGCAAGAGAGGATACTTGGCAGTGATTGGCTAGGGTTAAAGCTGCTAATTGCCCTGGCCGTATAGGAGGATGGCGGAAAGTTTACCCTTCCCAGAGGTATATAAGGCAGAGCTGAGACGAAACGACAGAACAGACGGCGGATCAGAGAGGGAGCACAGGTATGTGACAGAGAAGAGACAACCTTGACTTTTAGCGCCTCTGGTGATGTGACACAGCTGTGGCCATTGTACTAGTCCGTGTATTAAAGGGTCGCACGCCTGCTGACTGTTCCTGCCTTAGTTCGAGTGTTGGAAGTTTGTTGTCGTCACACCACAGCCCCCACCACTCGGCTACATCATTGCTACATTAAAATGGTGCTAATCCACATATAATTTCTGCAGAGAGGTCTCTTTGTGCATGCATCTGTTAAGATACTGGATAAAGAGAAAGTTGAAGATCTCCAGCATTTACAAATATAAACACTAAGTGCCTCCATGGCGTTAAGAAAGCATTAAATGTAGATGACTTCCCTCCACCATCTATCCTGAACACAAACTGTAAAGCTTCTCAACACATCCAACATAAATAGGTCAACAGTTTACAAAACCATGACTGTCTCAACTCAGACATTATTCCGAAAACTTCAATAAAAATTGCACAGTACAGACAACTTGTCTAGTTATATTACAAGAATGTGTACAGCTTGTAACAAGCAGTTAAGATGCAGCATTATTTAAACACAGTATTGGTCCAGCATAAAAAAATAAAAAAATGATCACAGTTACAGGATATATGCAAATATAATTTTTTCATAAAGTGCAGGTGTACTGAACAGGATGTTTCATTGATTTAGAACATCCTAGAGGTGCTTCTAAGTATGCTGATACTAAGATAACAAAATAACCAGAAAATAAGACATGGCTAATGACAAAACATAATGCAGCAGTTACAAATGAACTGTTAAATATTGTATCTTAGTTGTTATGCAAAACACTATGGTCATAGTGCTAAAATGTAGCCAAATTATACCAATAGGACCCCATCACAGTACAGGTAACCAACCTGCATGTTCTTCATATATTTTAGCTGTTAAGTGTAGTCAATATTTAATATTTCCAGAAGAGTGGTAAAGTGTTCATCTTTGATAATATCATCTTTTGAAGAGCAGAATGACTGCCTGAGCTAGTACAGAAACCTGTAGAGAAAAATTTACTCATGGAAAAATGAATCAGCACCAGCTACATCACAGCAGTTTTTGTCTACCTCTAATGTTAACTAGCAAAAACACAGCTTGAAGTCAAAGGCTACAATGATGCTTCAGCTGAAGGATTGAGAGACAACACAATGATGGTCACTTTTATTACTCAACCTCTCTAGACATGGACTTGTTAGATGTTCCGAGGCACATCTAACCATCAACGGTATTATCTGAATCTTTACCTATAGCAATGATCCTTCGTTGATCATCAGTGTAGCCTATATAAAGCAAACACACCATTAGCCACAGTAGCAAATGAAGAGTTGCCATGGACAAATAAAGTATTGCCCATATCCACGACATTTCCATTCGTCTCCGAAGGTAGAAGACATTGTAGAACAACTGACCAGTGCCCCACAAAAGATTAACTCCAGCGACAAAGAATGCCCCTGTAAAATAAATGTAAAAACTGTAGGATTTTTCCCTCTGATGTATAAAGTATAACTTTGACAAATTAGCTTGCTGTTTCCATCATGCTATGGCCTATAGAAAGCTTGTGCAACTTTCAGGCATACATGATGTAACCCTCAAGTCTTTCATTCACTCCACTGCTGTCTACACTTTTTTTAATCTTGTCTTTCCCAGCAAGCATACCACATTGTGCCTTTTATAGAATATTTCCTCATTCATAGACCAAAGGGAAGTGTTTGTAATTTTTTTTTTCAATATGACATGGGTGGTTTTCTGCTGTGCTTTGAAACACTCTGGAAAAGTTAATATAATGTATTTAAAAAGTTAATATAATGTAAGAGAAAGAATTTTTGGATGGACTCAAAAGGAAAAAAGGGTCTGTATGGTTTTTCACCTCTCTAAATAAAAATCAGGAAAGATTCAACACAGCCCTCATCAGTTCTACAATTTTGACAGTATTGTTATATGTATCTGCTATCAAAGGTACTAATGTACGCCTACTGTTTTCTAAATTTTCACCCATGAGCTAGTCCTTTTTATAGAGATTTGACTGCCCACAACAACAGGTGCTAAACAAAATAAAATATTTCAATATTCTGTTTCAGCTATTTAAAGTGAGATTTTTATGAATATCATAGTTATATTTGTATCACAATCTGCTAGGATTTAAGCTAAGATGCGAACTAACCCTCTGCAGCATGCTGGGCCAATAATGAGGCCCCTTCCCCCAGCATGGCAATGCCTACTACTGTGGTCAGATAGGTGTTCCTGCACCATGACAAGTAATCTGTAAAAAATTTCATTGAATTAAAGACATCTGCAAAAAAGCCACTCTTTTTTTACACAGAAATACTACAAATTGTTCACAGTTGTATCAATTAGTGACCAATGAACTTTGCAGCTATATTATTTCCTACAAGTTAAGGTTAACACCTTTTTTGTTTTGTTATCCCATTTGTGAACTGACATAATGTAATCTTTACAAGTATCCAAAGGTAAATGAATAAATGTATTTCTTGCTATTCACTTACTATTTTCATTGGAAAGTCTCAGTGCCTGTTTGAGAAGAAAAAGTTATATATGAAGAAAGAAAATTGCTTTTTTAAAAAGTCGCACGTACCTAAATGTAAAATAGTTTTCTTGAATAAATAAAGAAATTAAAGACTAGAACACTATGCATGAAGGCATTAAGTGCTGTACTGTCTGTGTACATGCGGTTTTGTTTGGCAAGTGTAACTGATAATGTGATCATTAAATTCTTAATATTTATCCTCAAAATGTTTAATATTTATGCAAAGATATTTATAAAATTAGTTCATGTGTTAAAATTCTTAACATTATGCACATATTAACTACTTGTTAAAATGTACATAACAAATATCTATCAACAATATTTATTTTTTAAGACTCATGTATTTGGGGCAAATGCCAACATTAAAGCAAAAGTCCATACCTCTCTAATACAATGAAAATTGCTCTTAACTGGCTGTTATGTCTGGCAACTTTTATTAATTAAAATATTTCTTATTCAGTGTATGTAGATTTTAGCATCTAATAATTTTATTAATGCTAACAAACTGCAACAGATTCAGGAGGTAGATGCCAACATTTAACATTTTCCCTAGAAACATTTATATTGTTATGGCCCAAGCTAATGGAAAGAAACATACCCATGCTGCAACTGAAGTATCACTTTCTCTTACACCAAAACTGCGATGTGCACTGTTGTCAGACTTTCCTATGCCAGTCCCTAGCTGATGGATGCTTGGTCCTGATGAATGAAAATGTCTCCAGGGTAAGCAATGTCTCTTGAAGCAAGTGATAACATTATGTGCACTCCACACATTTGGTAGTATGTTTGACCCCTCCTGACCATGAAGACATCTATTATGAGCTGGACAAACAGCTGGTGTTATGTGCCTCATGAAACAGATTGTGTGTGATCCAAAAACAGCTTCTCTTTCAAACATCATATTCTTCAGTGGGATAGTGTGGAATGTCCATGGCAGATGATGTAAACTCCACCCTAATTTTCTGGTCAGGTGATTTACAGGTTGTCCTGTCATCCTCGGTCCTCCTAAAGTAGTGAAAAAACGTATAGGGATGTTATAAACCAAGCAATTTTTTTAATGCATTGACTACTGCATTTAGCGCAGGCTAGAGAATTTGAGAACCACCTAAACCAAATTATTATAAAGGTTTCACAAACAGATTTCGTAAGAGAAATATATGCAAGTTCATCTTCTTTGGTGATTCTTTCATTTTAAAATTTGTTATTGTTTCCGAGATATTGCTGCTATCAACATTTGAATAAACAATGCACTTAAGTACTGTGAACAAAATCCATTACAAGACCTATATGGATAAATTCCATTAAGACAGGGCAGAAAACGTATATATGGGGCGCCACTTTAAAATTCATGATCAAACTACAAATAAGAAGTTTGCGTGTCATTGTTTCAGCAGTGCGACTTTTGAATGTGTTATGAATGAGACATGAATAGTTTTGTGCATGCAATTGTGTATGAATTCTAATCTATTCTATAAATCTAATCGAGCTGCACCAGAATTGCCCTCTGGGACAAATAAAGTCTTATCTTATTATTTAGGAACTACGATTAATAGGAGGACATTTATCATTGCCCAGCATTACATAAAACATGCAATAACTCATTTCAAAGTAACTGTGGCACTTAAATTCACGCGGGCAAACTTCAGCGATCGTCTCTACGCGAACTAGCCAACAGATCGATCGATTTGTTTATGTTTTAAAGGGCTGTCACACTGATAACTCGGGAAGTCTGGTCATTCCACAGTCACAGCGATCGCATCTACATTTATTAAATAATTATTGCTTCCTGGAAAACCATGCTTAATGTGATGCATGTAAGTGAATGCTACAGACGAAATAATAAGAAGTGTTCTGTTACCTTTGTACTTAACAACCTACGGGGACCAGCAGACCAAAACAAACTTCGACGGCCGAGACATGCGAGGCAACTCTAACGTCCTTGCCCACTCCGTCAAAATTATGAAAGCTAGTTTTTGATTGGCTGCGACTGTCCATAATATTGGTTTTCTGTAACAACCGACGTCCTCCCATCAAGGACGTTCTTAAACCACAGATTAAGGAATGTAGGAGTGTGTGAATATACCAAGGACAACACAAACTCGGAACAAGTGCAGGTGGCATGCGACGCCACGAACCTTGCTTCCCGGGTCTTAAACCCGATTCAAAGAGCGTAAAATATCTCTATCACCGTTGGTGACGCTGTCAGCAAGATCACGGACGTGTACAGGTGGACTGCTGTCTGTCTGCCGAGACCAACGCTTAGCCTCTTGCGAAGTTCTCCGCTGTTAGTCTCGGCGAGGTTAAACAAAGAATGTGACTAAACCGGAAGCTTTGTACACTCCTGCCTCGTCTCCTTTCCGACAACACAACACAAATCGTTGGGTTCAGTTATTTATTTCTGTGCCGGTCGATGGTTCCGGCCGTGGATCCTATGTCACTGAACACGATGGGACGTACATTATACTTTCTGAGTTCTCGTAGGGCTTAATTGTAGCCCGACATGCTACTTTGCCGTCATATATATATAATATGTTTGCTGGCTCGCCATTAAACATCATGGTGTACATACTCCCTTCCTCAAAATACAATCACAACTGACCATCTCGACGACACCCTTCCAACACAAATGTCGAGTGATGTACATTAGAGACACGTGTGGCGAACCATAACCACAGGAACAACTTTAGAGCGGGGGAGGGAGTAGCTTCTAAACGCGATACTGAGATCAATTAAAGAGACCCTTTTTGCTAAGATGTCTGGTGCCAGTTCCTGTCGGAATAACGCTCATCGTCTCTCGAACTGAACTTTGTCGATCGTCACAGCGAGATAGCGATGGCGCGACGATTTATAACAGCTGTGACGCCAGCCTGCCGATGATATATCAATAGAGGGTGGGCTACACCCCAGCAACCACGCAAGATTCGGCCAAGACCTTGAGGCTTAAGAGGATGCTATATCTCTCTTTCCCAAACACAGAAGACCTCCTTTGATGGGTGGTCGGAGGAGGCGATAAGGCGCGGATAAAGATGACCGAAATAGTGTTTGCATGGTTTCCTGCTAGTCAGCTGCATGGCTGGCACAATTTGTGCTGAACATATCTCACAGAGCGAACTCCATGAACTAGCAGACTGCATAACATAAACGGAGACTGTAAAATTACAATTATCATTTGGCGTTTTTTTTTTTTTTTCAAGGCCCTGTGTGTTTCACAATGATGTTGGTATGGAAAAAGTAACGAGCATGGCTCTCTGGGTCACGCAGTGTGCCGCCACGGTCGAATGGCTGAGGGCGTGTCAGCTTCCGTCACTGATGAAATAATGCACTCATGTCTGTCTGTGTGATGGTCGCCGTGTGCTACGCTCGGAGCTCGATCAGAGCTGTCGTGGGGTCTCTGGTGAAGTGATACATGCAGGTTTTGCGAGTGGTTAGCTCCAGAACTCGGCCGCTGGCAAAGGGGAGGCGAGGGATCAAAGTCCATGGAAAAGTCGGCCTGCTTGGGTAGGTACCTCGCTCGACACACACTGAGCAGCCCGCGTCTGGGTAGCTTAATCGTCTGCTACTTGAGTCTACATACTGACACTGTGTGCTGAGGCAACGAGGTATGTTTGTTTATCTTTGTATACTTTGTATACACTGCAGTACGTGCGGTTTAATTTGTTTTCCCTTTGGCTCGTACGTATGCGCGCACACTTACACACAATTAAAACATATAGAAGACACGACCGATTCGGAATATATATATATGAACAAATTTGTGTGTATAGCGGGAGGAAACAGATATTTATATTTGTACTGCATGTGTACATTAAATGATAAGAAGGCGAGGTAGTTCGTATCTCTGTGTGCCCGATGGAACTGTTCTCGATCACAGTCGAGATCGAACTCCTGCTGTCCTGGGATCAGTATTACATCAAGTCTTACCATTTTTGTTGGGACAAGATGCACAACTTGTCGCTGTATATGTGTAAGACAGTATATAAGACAGTTCAATACCCGTGTAGCGCGCAGAATTTTTCTCCCAGCTGACGGGAATGGGAACCTGACTCCATACAGCAGGAAGTGTGTGTCGGGGGGAAACCTTCTCTCCTCCAAGGGCCATTTGATATTTATAACATCCTTCGCGGGCCACAGACACAAAATTATCTACTTCAAAATAAGCTTGCTCAAGTTGTAGTTTTGCTGCACTGTGTTAAAAAAAAACTTTCACAATGTGAATAATCCCAGTTGTCTGAGTCACCACAATCCGCCTTCTAGAAAGAGTTGCGCGAAAAAAAAGGCTGTGCTGCTATGAAAAGCAAAGCGAAGCAACTGTTTGGAGTATGTTAAATTAATGTTTATTAAGTAGACAAAGTTCCTAGAGGAGACAGAGTATTAAGAAAGAAAACCTTTTTTTCGAATGCACCTTTTTCTGTTTGTGGTTGTGCAGTGAAAGTATAATGATGATGGTGACTATTTAGTACACACATACCTCTTCCTGACGGAGGATTTCGTGACATTATTCACTTATATATGTATTGCTATGGACAAATCTTATAGATTAACTGAAATCTGCGGTTGCTTTGGCGGGGCGGATCAAATGATTTCGAGGGGCCAGACGTTCCTCCCAACCCCTACACCAGCGGTTCTCAACCTTTTACTTGTGACGCCCCCCTGACAAACAAAGGTACCTCCGCGCGCCCCCCTTAGCCAGCAATGTAAGCTAATTTCACTAATACCGGTATAAGAAACTTTTTTTAAAAAAAGACCATCTTCGCGCCCCCCTTGTAAGCACGTCGCGCCCGCCCAGGGGGTTGCGCCCCACAGGTTGAGAACCGCTGCCCTACACTGTCATAGAGGGTTGCGAAACGGATGGCAAGAGGGAGATGAGATGGTCACCGAGAAAAGTGAGATCTCTAACATCTCTCTCCCCGACGACTAAAACTAAATAAATGAAAATTAAAAATATAATGGTTAACAAATGACTTTAACTTCTGTTACGAGTTCGACTTTGACTTCCCATGTAACTCAGCCAAGGCACGTGACAGGTCGTTAGTCGCTCTCTGATGATTAAAACTTATTTTTACTTGACTGCTTTGTGTTAATCATTCCACCTGATCGAGATCCATACATATGTACCTGGCCCCATGTGCAACACAATGACAGAGAGGTCGGAGTCTCCGGGTTCTGTCTCAGGCGTTGAATACATGATAACCCCCTGATCCCCCTTTCGACCAGAGATATAACTTGTTGACCGTAAAAATTATTCTTGGAGCAGATAAGGACGCTGGCGTTGTTTCTGGACGTCCATTCAATATCATAAACAAAAGACACAGAAACTTGTTTGAACCTTCAGCACCTGGTACTCTCCTCCTTTCTCCACTATCTCTCCCTCCTTCTCTCTCAACTCCTCCCCTTTCTTCTATGCTTCATGGGGGTTTGACTTCAAGCACATTGATCTCACAGTCAAGCGGAGGAAATGCGTGATATAAGTATGTTTATTGTTACCTGTGACTGTTAGTACCGCTGCTGTTAGACAGGTGGCAGATTACCTGGACTTTGCACTCTAGAGGAATAGCGAATGCACTGTAGTCGCCACTCGTTGACAGCTTGATGTGCAAAGGCGTGCAAGTGTTTGGTTGGCCTCCAACTTTTTATAAAATATTTGCTTCAGCGTTGACAGGGTCTTCAGGTGGAAGTGACGTCAATGACCGTTCCACAGCCGCTGTGCTAAAAATAAGCAGTCAGGAGGGGGGGCCCTTTAATCTTTGTACTTTAAAACATGTTGCCAGTCTTTGTTTTCTCGAGAAAAACAACAACATAAATCTGTCGTTGATTATGTAACAATGGAGCTGCTGTAATCTTGGGTGCAAGCGACTGAGGTCCTTAGTGCGAACAACGGACACAAACTGTTAAATGCTATCATGTGATATGTTGTAATTATTTACCCTTTCTCTATCAGTGGTGCAGGGAGTACAAGCACATCCCAAAGTTCGCTTTAGGGTTAATATTTAAACATTTTCTTTTCAAGTTGACAGCTGAAATTTCACTAGATCCTTACGATGATCAGTGCATGGCAGCCAATTCCAAAATGTCTACAACGATGACGTTTTAATGTTTTGTCAGTTAAGAGTACATCACTACTGTTGTTTTTATTTTATTTATTTATTTTTGACAACTCTATCCCATAGTCTCTTCTGAATTCTGTGGACATATCCCTGTGTATTATTAACAGGTGATTGAGTTGCTTAGTGAGACTGTTGACATACCCTGAGTATTTCAGTATAGTCACTTAACGACTTAATTCGTACTTCGTGCTTTATTGTAGTGACAAGTTTTGTCTTAACATACGCCTAGGCATCTTCACTTCACGCTCGATCGTTGTGCTTTGCTCACCTCTGATGGATGCAGTGATGAGTAAAAAAAAATCAGCAGATACAATTTTCCCAGTATGTCTTCACTGCGCGCTCTGTTAGGTGTTCAAGAACCCGGCCATAGCCCCCAACCGAGGATGTTGCGCGGAGTAAAGGAATAAAGACCGTGGATCATTACTAGTGCTTATCACTTTACTATACATCTTGAGAAATGTGCCGGCAGTACTTTGATCACAAAACACCAGTGTCCAGTTGTTTTGCATAGAGCTACACTAATAAATCACAATAACAACTATAAAATAACGTTTGCTCTCCTCCTCTTTTAGTCTCAAAAGGTTACACAAGCATATGTATTACCCAGAAACAGGCCTGAACAAGTGCACAAACACACAGAGATTACGGCCAAAGCCCGAAATCGGCCAACAGGGTAAGTTTGGGTTTGTCAGGTCACAGCATATGACATAACATTCACAGGGCACCACCTGTAATCAGTCTAGGATGTCAGTGAAAGTGCACTACCCAGACATTCAGAGAAAAGTCCTTCTGTCGGCTGTAGCTTTTCTTGCTGAGATCACACCCCTTAGATAATATTTATCATAGATCGAGCGCAAACTGCTTGACCGAAATCTTTCAGTTGCTTAATTTACACTTCAGCTGTGTGATAACCCCATTCTTCTGAGGGCAAAGAGCAGGTAGGATATTAAACAGTACTGATGCACTAACAGTAACTGGCTTCAAGTACTAATGTACTAAATCATAAAGGTTCCTGGAATAATAATATAGATGCCTACAATAAGCATAGCTAAAAATCAACCTACTTCTTCATATTTTTCATTTGTCTACTTTTTCTTATCTACTTTGTCTACACAGAGAAGTAATAGTAGACAAGAAAGTATTTTCTCAGCGTCTTCTCTACTTTGTCTTTTGTGTAGAGCAATATGCAGCAAGCTACAGCATGCTTGATGGCTCGTCTGGTGTCTAAAGAGCAACAGATGCTGAGGCACTTCAGACAACTCTTCGATCAGAAAGCACTGCTTCAGAACCTCAATTGCCAGTCAAAGTGTCAGCCCCAGATTTCACTTCAGAAAACTCACCTGAGATGCTTGAGTACAGACATCAAAAGAGTCTCGCCAGCTAATATCCTGAGTCCTGTGCCTGATATCAACATTCCAAATGTGTCTTTCGCAGAATTTATGTTTTCTAAGTGGGATGAATTCAAAGATGACCTTGCTGTTGTAAGTCTTAAGCTTTAATTGTTAGCACATGTTCCTATAGTTGTTCTTCCTTGAATACCTGTGATGGGTAGCTGTGGGAGTTTAGTTTGGATTACCTTGTATATGAGTGTATTATATATATTGTTAAATATTTTATGTGTTTCTGGAAATGTCATTATGTCTGTCATACGATGTACAGTAGGTTTGACATTCTTATTCCTGACTCTGTTAAAAACTTGGCTGCAGTACTCGACAACACTCTGTCCATCACTTTGTATCCCATGCTGCTCATCTCCAGTGCAATAGCCACGTCTGAAAACTCTTATTCCTAGCGATGCTACCACTAATTAGTTTAAACTTGTTCTCTCCCTTGTCCCCTCACTTCTTGTTCGCCTTCCTGACTCTATCTATATTCTTCAGTCTGTTCAAAACAATGCTGTTTCTGTAAAAATGAACTAATCACACCTCTCCTCTCCTTGCTGCGCTGCAGTTTCTAAATGCATAAAGTCAGCATCCTCTGTTATCAGAATCTTAATGAGCATGCCACCACCTGTGACTGCCCATTTACCCAGGTTCAGTCTATTACCTAATTAATTTTGATTCTATGGAGAATTAATTCTGGGAGCATTGCTTGATTATTAACTAACCCTGAACGTAACTTACAACATGTAAGGATGATAAACTGAATAATATTCTATACGACTGAAGTGCTTCAATGAGGATAACATCTTTTGCATGAAATGGCAGGTGGACTACCCCACGAAGCGGCAGTATACATATCGACAGCTGAAAGAATACTCCATAAAGGTGGCTAGTGCCTTGTACAAGCAAGGCTACCGCAGCGGTGATGTTATTGCATCCTTCACCATCAATTTGCCAGAGTTCACCATCCTTTTCGCAGCAGCTTCAGCCCTGGGGGTTGCCATCAGTCCAGTTAACCCCAGCTACACAGCTTGTAACCATTCCTTTTTTGCTTCACTTTCTGTAAGGGTGGGATCTTGTGGCTTATGTGTCTTAGTTGTACTTAAACTGTTTCATATGGTCACAGAGAGGTAACTTAATTAGCACTTCTGTAATAATACACAGCAGACCACCACATATCAGTAGAATAGATACTGTGTAAAGCTAGTCAGTATCAGGAGATAAATGCTTTATTTTGGTATTCTAGCTTACTAACAGATTCTACCTTTCTCGATGAACTTACTCGTGGAAGAAAGAAAGCACAATTTGGTTTTTTAACATTGTCTCGAGAATATTTTGAGGAACATAAGACATTTTATGTGGTAAGCTTAAGATACAGTAGTGTAAAGAGGGTGTGTACTGTGTTAAATAAATTTACCATCTGGAGGTTAGAAACTATTCCTCATGTACATAATTTTTTTTGTTTTTGCTTAAACAGCAGAACTAAGCCGACAGCTATGCCACAGCCATGCAAAAGGTGTGTTTACCATTCCCCAGCTGCTTCCTGTAGTGACAGATGCCATCAGAGACTGTAACCTGCCCCATGATGTCAAGGTGAGTTTATCTGTCTTGATGTTGATGACTTGCCTTTAGATTTAGAATATCTTTAGGATATTAAAGAACACCAACAAATATAAATCACAGATAAAACCGCTTGTAATAAAAAGTCCTTGCTGTCATGTGGTAAACAGCAAATGCCTAAAAGCTATGGGTATGTAGCATGCCTGAGATCAGAAGTGAATGCTTTGAAACTAGCATATACAAGTATGAAGGTGTACTGCCTTCATGCAACAGTATCATTCTTTCTTCAACTTGGTGAGCAGCTAACTCTTGTAAAAAAATGAAAATAATGAAGTCAGTGAGGTCTGCATGTCATCTCCAACTCTACTTCAACCAGGTGTACACGTTCGGCCATGCAGTGGATGGTGCCCAGTTCTTTGGATCATTGATGGAAGATGACGGAAAAGACTTTCCAGAAAATGTTGACATTGATCCTGCAAAACATGTGCTGACTTTGCCTTACTCTAGTGGAACCACTGGGCTTCCCAAGGGTGTTATGCTTTCACACCGAAACATAATATCAAATCTTCTACAAATAGGGTACAGCCAGATTTTTAAGATAACAAAGTACGAGGTATGTTGTGCTGATCTGTTATTACATCAATGAATGTCATGTTGTCCAAACTGAAGCTCATATCTTAGTCAAAGATGATGAAAAGGATTTATGACTATCCTTCAAGTTAATAGAAGAAAATCCCTTCTGCTTTGCTGTAATCCTGATCATAGGCAGCACAATATCTTTTATGTCTTGTATTTTGCAGTACTCTGATGGATGTTGTCCGAGGTGACCGAACAGTGGGACTACTGCCATTCTTCCACATATACGGCATGGTGGTCGTTCAGTTTGCCTCCCTGATGGCAGGCAGTCAGATGATAACTGTTCCACGCTTTGAGCCAGAACTTTTCCTAAATGTTCTCGAGAAGGAAAAGGTGAGGTTGTCCTAGCATTACTGTTTTTCTCAAATAGTGTTCTGTCCTTGTTAAGTGATTGTATAGATGAATGGAATCTCATAATAAAAGTGAAATTACGAACAAGCTATATGTGAGAAAGATCCCTTATAGAGGTGGCCTGTGGATCTTGCGAAGTTTATAGGGACTTTACTACAAGAAAGTGTCAGAAAAGTACCAGCCACTTCTTTCAGTGGGTTTTCAAACATACATATTCAAGCATTTCACTTGTTACCTTTGTGTATAGTCAACAAAGAATGTTCTCAGGTGCATTGGAGGGTGTGGAGGAGGATGCTACAGAGTGTAACTAAAAATAGCCAAAGGTGTAAGAAGTGCTATCCAATTCTGATGTGTAAAGTATATCCACAGTATATATATACGGCGTAGTATATTGTAAAGTATTCTATATCCAGGAATACAAATTTTGATATGTAGTATTCTTAAATTGTAAATTTAGTAGATCTATGTAGAGTTTTACAACATGCGATGACCATTTTGCATTTAGTACTTTTGTTATCTGGATTTAAGAATTATGCATGTTTTGTTTTGTATTTTTCCAGATCACTTACATAAATATTGTGCCTCCTATTGTTGTATTCCTTGCCAAACACCCCTTGGTCTCCAAGTTTAATTTATCAACCCTGCGATGGCTCATCAGTGGGGCAGCGCCCCTGGGAGAAGACTTGACTAAAGAATGTCAGGAAAGAATTGGCTGTCCCATCTATCAAGGTCCAATCTATTAATATCTTTAAAATATTTTAAAGTCAAGCAGTTGGTTTTTACTTTATTTTAAAGGGTTTGCTTCATTCAAAGTATGACTGTTTCCCGACTCTTACCTTGCGAATCTCTTCACTGCAGCCTTACAAAAATATATGAAGCCTTTTACTTTATAGAAGCATTTTTCATTTTCATTTTCCTTCAGGGCAACGGTTAGAGGAATTAAAATTCAAGGAGAAATGTATCATTATCATTCAGACATACTTTAAGAAAGTGCATATGCAAAAGCATCCTCAGTGATCTGATTTTGTGAAACAGGTTATGGTCTGACGGAAACATCACCAGTCCTCAACTTTGACAGGGCTCCTGGACATCCAGGCACCATTGGATGGCTTGTACCCAATACTATTGCAAAGGTATTGAGGTATTTTCTACCTGATACATTGGATTTGAGACTGCATTTTCTGGGTGATCAAGAAAAGTTATATCTTTTGTGCACAAAGTGTGTTCAAACTATATCTTCTGGGAATTTTCAAGCTAATCATATTTGTATTTAGTGAAATGCTTCTAATGGCAAAAGGACTTTCAAAATGATTGTACCAAGCATCAGGGTAAGTTATTTTTAAAAGTGAATTGCACAGACTTTATTATTTTCAATAGTTTTAGCGGGTTTAAAGGAAAATAAATACAATTTCAGTTGGTTGACGTAGAGACGGGGAAACCAGTTGAGATTGGCCAGTTGGGAGAATACTGCATAAAAGGGCCACAGCAAATGTTGGGTTACCTCAACAACCAGGAAGCCACAGATGATATGGTGGACAAAGATGGCTGGCTGCATACAGGTACAGCAACATTTGAAGATGCTGGTCTGCTGAAAAAAGTTTTGTGATGCCACTTGAGAACAATTACAATAATGAGATACCTCTGACATTAAAGGAGAACCACCTAGCAGTGTTGAAAGATGCTTAAAGGATAGTTTAACTTTTACAGTTTGTAAAGATATCTGTTTATCATCTGTGGGCTTGGAAACATTTAAAATATGATATCCATATACAAGAGACAACTTTTTCATATTTTTTTATTTCATCATGTTTTAAAAGTATTTGTGTAAAGTTTGCATTTTATAGGTGATCTGGGATATTTACGAGAAGATGGAATGGTTGTTATTGAAGATCGTCTCAAAGAGCTCATCAAGTACAAAGGATTTCAGGTACTCAAATCCAACACAGCACATCCTTCTCTGCAAAACTGTGAAAAGTCTCATTGTGGTTGAAAGATGTAGTTTTCATATCTTTTCTGCAACAGTTCCAAACAGTTGAGTGAGTCAAAAAATGAACTGTGCAGGTTCCACCAGCTGAGCTGGAAGGACTTCTGTTGACTCATCCTGCAGTCCAGGACGCTGCAGTCATTGGTGTCCCTGACAGTGAAGCAGGAGAATTGCCAAGGGCTTACGTGGTACTGAAACACAATGCATCTGCTGAAGCTGAGGACATAATCAAGTTTGTTGAAGGCATGTGAACACCTCTTATCCACACTGCATGTGAACATCACATATTTATCCCATGCTTTTCCACAAGATATGCTCAGAGCACTTCACACATTCAGAAACCAGAAACCAGACCTAATCTTCTATAAGATTTTCCCTTTTTCTTTCCTCTGTGGGGTGCTTGGTAATGTAGTGGTTACAACGCTGGCTTGTCATTATGGCAGGGAGAGGTGCTTGGTTCAGATCTTGTCTTGGTATACTCTCTGTGACACCTGTTTGCAGGGCTGGCAATCAAGGGTTTTCTCTGGGTACTCTAGCTTTCTATTTCTACCTCATAGTGCTGCTTCCAAAGCAAGCAAAGCTCTTGTCTGTTCACACACATGCACACAGTAAACAAACACATGACGCAAGCACAGTCCAAACATGGGTTAAGTCATTGATTTTGAAAAAAGGTCTAAAGTTAGGATTGAAATGAGGTCACAGAGTGTAAATGAAATTACCCAGGTTGATGAAGCTTGATACGAAAATAAGATCTCTGCCTATAGGTCATTGTCTTACTTCATGGAATTTGAAAAAGCCTTGTATCAGATGAAAAACTGCTGTTGTGCAGGAATACAGATGTAAGTAAACTCTGACAGGTGCCAGAAACAGCAGAGTCGGTCAATAAGGATAGTTTATAGGCTATACAATAACAGACTAGAATGGGTTAAGATGATTTTGCTATCCACACTGAATCTCTCACACCATTATCCCCATTTCATGTTATCCTCATGATTAGAAAAAGAAGTGCACACAAACAAAATGTTAATATCACAAATTGCTTTTTCAGGCAAAGTGGCTCCAGCTAAAAGGCTACGCGGAGGAGTTGAGTTTCTTAACGAGATTCCAAAAACTGCAAGTGGAAAGATTCTGCGAAGGCAGCTTAAAGCAAACATCCTGCAATCATCATGATATTCTGTAATGCAATCATCCACAGCCAAGAATCTATGAAACATTTGGTCTTTCAGAAAATAAAAACAAGTAAATTTGTAATATACCCTTCCAGAAACAGAACTAATGAAATGGTGTAGACAAACTACACAGAAGAAATGTATCAATGAGCACAAATCATTGACTTTGGGATATGCTTGCAAACATAACCTCTTTAGCATATATCGGAACCATAACCTCAGAAATTATCTTATTCTTGTCCACCACAAAAAACTGTTGACTTAAAAACTGGTGGTGGAGCAAATAGCTGAGTGGTGAGAGTGCTGGCCTGCAAGCTGAGAGGCACCCAGGTTTGATAACCGAGTAGTGCAGCTCGCTTCCCCCCAGATGACCCAGCTGGCAGGAATGGGTACCTGACTCCAGAAGGTTGGAGACAGTAAGGCAGTGAGGAAGAGGAAATGGGCATCATCCTTATGTAAAGCTAGACCAAGAAAAGTGAGGTCTCTAACACCTCACTCCCTAACAACCTGGAAAAGGTCATGGGACAACCTTTTCCTTAACATCTGCACCACATCCCATGTAAATAACAGTAAGAAGTAACAACAGGCAATACATTCCAAATTACAACTGTGAGAAGACGAGTTATTAGAGACAACTGATAATACAGATGCTCCAGACAGAAATGTCTAAACAAAATTAAATTGTATAATAATGTGTAGCAAATGAAATAGAGTGAGTAATATATATTTTTTAATGCACTGTTTTGGGGAATATGTTTGGATTTTCTGCAATGCAAACTCTGGAGTGTACAGAGTTCTTGAAGGACTGAACATGCTACAAACAAACTTTCAGTCTGAGGTGAAATCACTGTTATCATAAACTTGGAAGTTGTTTTGGTAATTATTATAGAATTACTCAGAAATTTCCTTTTAATGTCTGTTGCATTATGGCCAAAGACCGCTCCATATCTTCTTCCCACTGAATCATTGCAGGATGGCCTGTGCAGGATTCATCCACCTTGCTGCTTGTTTCTCCATACATTTTAACTTTCATCAGACTACCATACGGTAGTCTCATTTTGGTTTAGATGGCCTCTTCATGTTTTCAATTTCTGCACATAAAAAGTTTTAGTTTTGTTTATTCCTTGTTACTACTCAAGGAGCACAGGGCTGCAACAATTGCACATAAAAAAAACTATTGTGAAACTCCGTGGAGTTGGGGACGCAATCGGTTTTCTGCAGTTAGCCATCAGTTAAGTCACGAAACCATTTCACTGTTCGATTGGCTTGAGTTTATTACCTTTATCAGTGCTTAACAGAATTCACAGAAATGATTAAAACTAACATTTTTTTGCAAGCTAGTAACGAATGCTTTCACTTCTGCTCTGTCATGCTTGTTTGTCTTAAGCCTGATCTTGATGGTTTGTCATGTGCTTTCACTCACACGCACTGTTTTTGCACACTGATTGGCTATTCACCGTGTTCCATGAAGCCAGTTATCTGCTGATTTATAAAAGCTAATTCCCCTTATAAAATAGTTAACAGTTAACGTCTTTTATGCATGTGCACCAACACAGCTTTCCTGTCCCTGAGGGATGAGATCCAAACCGTGGTGTTAGCCCTTTTTAGTTCCTCTGTGTGGCCAGTGTTTTTCCCCAGAATCACTGGATGAACAGCTGGAACATTGCCTTGGAATGTCGCCTCTCACTTGGTAGCAGGTCACAAGACTGTTTCATCCCTACCTGTACTCTTTTATCTACAGCCATTTTAGAAAGTTCCATCTAAGAGGTAGATATTAGTTCCCTGTGGTTCTGAAGTGCTTTCAGCAGTTTACTTTCTGGCTCATTCTCACTTGGGATTGAGTTACACTCAATAATATTTCTAATATTAACCTTCTGCTTATCAGGCTTACTACAGTCAAGGCTCTCAGCAGACAATGCGCAGTCACTAGACAGTGGTACACTTCCTGAATAGATGTTCAATGATTAAACTAGACATACCTTCTCAAATATTTAGTCCACTCACAAATTGGTGAATGACTATCACTACTGATTCCATACTGTCACACTTTGACCTCTCATCTTTAACCCAAATAGGAATACCAGATAGGATCTCTCTCTCTACAGTCAAACCTAACTCATGCTTCCTTGACAGCACAGAAATCCTCTACTCCAACACCTGTTGGACATAACCTCACAGAAACACAACCATGTTTACTCCTTTTTGTTTTTGCACAATTCCAACCATTGCACTCAGCACACAATTAAAAATGAGAAGAACAGTTTTTGAAATCGTCTTTAGTGAACACATCTGGAATACCTTCATTTGTCTGACCAGAAAAATTGCAGTTGAGGAACACGTTTGTAATACTTCTGTTCCTGGACATACTGGGACTCGAATATCAGTTGTAATGACTGACAAATGAAACTTTATCCCTGCTTCTAGTGCTAGTAACAAAGATAACCAATGGCTAACATCTTTTTAGCTCAGGGTTTTGGGTGGCCAGCGATGCAAAATGCATCCCCAGTCACACATCATTTGATTATTTTGTAGAAGACTAAAAAGACTTTATAAAGGACTACGCCAAGAAATTTAATTTCTGTAAACTTAAAGAAATATGTTGAGACTTTCCATTACAAGAATTTTTGGCTACCACTCTTGTGTTGATTGGGGCTGACAAATAACTTCCTCTCCTCTCCCATCCTCTTCAGTATGCCACAGATTACACAATCACAAACATCTATATAGCAGCTGTCAACTGCACTATGAACATCAGCTTTGCACAAAGCATACGTTAAGAAAACTTTATATGCTGTTTCCAGTATGTCCCAAAGATCTGATAAGTTTCTGTGCACCTATATATATATATAAAAAAGCTTCACCCTGTCATATTGCACAACTTGACAAATGTGGTTTGTCCATTTTTAAGGGTTTGTCAAACTGTATGGTCCACACAAATGAGCTCAAAGAATTAAACCCCGCTAAGTGGCTCAAAGAACTACATTGAGCAAGGTGGGGTACACAAGGTCTGGCGAACAACAGGAAAACATTCACCATAAGGCCTCTCTTAATTGCCCACAACTCACACCAGGTATTGCTGTAAAAAGACTTTGTGGGAATGTTATAATGCTATATCCCTGCTGCCACAAAATATGCTTACAGCAAAACCTGCTATAAGAAATGGATGATTAAGAAGATCAAAAAATTTATAATATCACAGGTGAGAAAACTCTGTTTACATAGCAAAATGAAGCAAAGGTCGCCAAATAACAACTACAGACAAGTCAATAAAGGACCAAACCTAGCTGAAGCAATTGGATTAAGGTTTTGGGTGTACTTTATCCAAAAAACTTAAATCAAAAACTGTTACTGAAAAAAACAATATTCTACAGATACATCTGTTTCACACCCACATGCCAGCATCTGACAACAGATTTCACAAGCATCAGGCATATAGATTGTCAACAGTAGTACACAATACCTTTAAATCCACAACCATGTCTCCAAATATTCCCTTTTCTAAATGTTGTACTATTTAGTCCTTCCCTTCTGTGATGAACCACCCAACATGCTGTGATTAATAGGCAATTTCATCTTCACCCATAAATACAACTCATGCAAGGAGATTGAGTAAAAATGTGAGACGAAGATTTCCTAATAATGCATTCTTCTACCTACCAACACTGGACAATACACAGATCATTATGGTGACTGACAGTTACAATTTCTGGGTTTCAAAAAGATATAATTTCACAACATTGAAAAGGCTCGATTTCACAATTACCAGGTGAATACTTCTGAAACGTCTAACAGGTATCCAGAAAAAGACATACACCCCACCTTAAGTCATGGCATTTTAACTTTAAACTTACTGCTTGTTTGTGTACATGTGGGTACCACATACACACACATACAGAGTAAGGATCATGTAATAGTGACGACTGGAAAACTGCATCATATTTACACTTTTTCATCAAGTTTTTTTTCACTTCCAGGATGCAAACTGATGGACAAAAGGGGGGATATAGCAAAAACTATAGTCTTACTAGTATGCCCATTCAAGCACAAAAATAAAGACATTTTGTGAAAACTGCACATCTTCCTTACATCAGTTCTGTGTACTTCAAATACAAATATTCATACAATCATGTGTCATGTTCAAGTGAAGAAGTTCATTTGGTTTCCAGTCACAAAACAGCATACTGCTCATATCACACAAAGGCAGATGAGTGTAAAAAAGCTGTCTAGAACAGAACCATTGGTAGTAAACTATAAATGATGTAATTTACTTCTTTGATTTCTTTGTCACCTGAAACAGTAATATACAGAATGCACCGTGAATAAATGCTGCTGACACCAACTGGCAGTTTATCAATTTGTGATAAAGAAACTGATACACACTATGTACACCCAGCATCACAACATAATAGGGGTACATCTTTAACATCATGTTTTAGTATTTGGGTCCCCATCAAAAGTAAGCTTGCACTCCCCACCACAAAGATGCCACAAATGTTTTCTTTTACAAAAAGAACCACAGAGTTAATTAAAGGGGTAAAATCTGTCAGACCCTGCTCAAAGTCAATAAAAAAGATTTTTTTTCAAATGACAATAAAAGGCTTACTACAAAGATTTGGGTGGATAACCCCCTCCTACAGGTTCACAAAAATCCCCCAAAACACAGAAATTAGTAATATACAGCGGAAGATATGTTGACAACAGCAATGGGGTGATTAGCATCATATGTTAATTTGGCTTAGCTTTGCATATTTGTGATGTCCATGGCCACACCTTATCCCAGTCATTTAAAAACAACCCACTCTTGTAGAACTCTGTAAATTCACAAACAATTCTTCTAATGTGAAAAAGAGGGACTCACTTTACTGAGAACATTTTTGTTCTGTGCTTGTACCGCCCGTAGTTCATCTATTTCATCCTTCTGCTGAGCAAGCTTCTCGTTCATGCCGGCCAAGTGTTCACTCATCATGCTCAACTGACCCTCATAGCTCTTAGCTGTTGTCTGTAGCTCATCCTGACACGACAGGCAAGACACACACACACTGTCAAAGACTGAAGATTTTTCTGAGATACTGTACAGTTACAGACCTTAAACACTTTTTAAATGTACATAATATACCTCACCTTGAGCTGAGCAATAGTCTGACTTGCAGACTTGAGCTCGTCCTCGGATAAATGCTTGCTGCGTTCTGCCAGTCGCAACTGCTTGTGCAATGCCCTGACCTATGCACCATAGCAAGACATTTCTTCTTCAACAGTGTTTGAGTAGTTCCTTAATTCATTATGCATATTCATAAGAATGGGCTATTGCCAACAAAATTTTTTGCCTTTCAGCCATGAAAATATGCAAGCTTAATCATGGATCTTGAACACTGCATGTGACCAATAGGCTATTACCATCCTGACAGGCTGAACGATACCGATGACAGGAAATTTCTTGATTTTATTCTGAAGGATCTACACACAAATAAATATCTACTTTCATTTACCACTTTATCCGTCCGTCTTCTCTCAACTCTTCTCAATGCCTCCCAATGACCAAACTCACATCAACCTACAATCCACACAATCCACTTCCCTTTCCCAAGTGATATATTTTATGCATCTAACCTCAGCGTGGAAGGCAACAGCTTTACTGTCAGCCAACTGCAGCTGCAGAGTGAGGTCATTGATACGCTGAGTGAAGTGGTTCTTGATCAACTGTTCTCTTGTGTCAGCATCGCCTGCCCCAGTATCACGCTGTACTTCTAGTGAACCAACCTGTCAAAGTCATCAAAAATCTGAATAATAATTGTAAAGCATCTGAATGAATTAAAGAGCTGACAGCTTGCAGCTATACAACTCCAATCTATGGCAAACTTGGTAGAAAGTACTTTACAACTGAGCTAGCAAACATTACACGATGTATGACAGAATTTCAATGTTTTCTGCAAAAATATAAAGACATCTATGACAAATATTTGTTGAAAATAAAGTGGTCAATTTTTTTATTAATGACCCAATCTGATCACTATCATCAACTTAAATAATTCAAAAGCATATATGAGAGAAAAGAAGATCTTACCATGCTGGTCTCTGCAGACATTCCAGAAGATGAGCCTGTGGATTCGGTTCGTCTATCAAAATGGGGAGAAAGAGACAGCATATCTATGCTGTCTTCAACTGAGCTTCTTGTTGCAGCACTGGATATGGTACTGACAACACCACTTGAGCTGCGCAGAGCCTCAATCTCTTGTTCCAGCTTCTTCACTTTCTGGAAGATTAAAAAAGAACCCCCAAAACCCCTGCAAAACACTGGAGACCAAGAAAAGTAATAAGTGAAGACAACTGCTGACAATGTATTATTCTAGACTGCAAGCTTCTTGTGACATAGGACCATCAGATATCATCTGGATGACTTTTACACATGTCAAATATCAAGTCCATCTATAAAATGTAACCTTCTCGTGCAATTTTCTGGCACCTTGGAGTTATGCTGAAATGCATATCGCACAATGTAATATTAGTTTCTCCCCACCAGCCTTGGTCACATTTTTAGCTTTTAAACTTTTTTCTTTATAAGCTACAGAATACAAAACAAAGCAGCTACACACAAATTAGTTAATATCACCAGCAAGAGAAAGAATCATATTGAAGGGGATACGATATCAGAAATGATCAAAGACTGAGTGAATAATTATTTTGAGTAGCTAGCACATATTTGCATACAAATAGTACAAGAAAGATAAACCTATTAATATTAGAGCTTAAAAAAAAAAATCACTGGATTTCTAATCAGAAGCTGTTCCACATACTTATAAATACTACTATTTCCCAGCTTTGAAATGTTATGGAACATGCAAAATATAATTACCTGAGAAATTTCTGAGAAATAGACTTTACAAACCCTAAGACTTCTTCAGCCCAAGCACTGACCTGCTGTTCATTTTCATACTTGATTTTCACGAGCTGCAACTCTAGAACCCAGTGTTCCTTCTCCTGCTCAAGGCGACCCACACGCTCTTGGAAAACCAGTATCTGCTTTGCCAGGCCCTCCTTGCTCTCAGCTGAGCTTAACAATGTTTTACGATTCTGAACAGCTATCCTATGAGGCACAGAATCTGGACGAGGATGCTATCACCAAACATAAAAAAAAAATAAAATAAACTGTTCAACTTTCGATAAAGCTGATGATTCATGTCACAACATCCAACTCATATACAGCTATAAAAAACACTTTAACAGCTGAAACTGCAAATACTATGCATTGCCACCCCTCCCCCCCAAAAAAAATCTCTAATGTGTCTCAAAATAAATTTACATTTCAATGATACATTTCTCTTCTCCTTGAATAAATCTGATTTTTTACATCTTACATCATTCTTATAATGAAGAAAACTTTCTGCATGTAAAAAAAAGTGACATGGCAGAAAACCATAATTTAACCTGGTTAAGACAGGAAAGATAACTAGCAGCTTTCTGACGAAAATCTGACACTGCAGGATGCGAACGAGGTCCATCCCATGCAATCTCTGTCCCAATGCTACTTCCTCGAGTACGATACCCAGCAGTCTCGGAGAAGAAATCCAGGTTACCAGACAAGAAAGCTGACATCTGAAAACAAGACAGAAAGCTTACATGGCACTTACTTTTCGTAAATTATCTTATAAGAAAATGATAATCTGAAAACTTAAATTACTTTACACAGTATTCACCTTTCTAAATAGCAAATTACTTCCTAAAATGTTCTGTATTATTTTCCTAAAAATGAGAATAATCAATATTTCCACAAAAAAGAAAAAAAATTATCTATACAACTTACAATTATGAACCCTGAACCAGGAAGCCAAAAAAGTTACAGAAGCAGATGAGACAATATTTTAAAAAGAAACATAAGATTATTTATCCCAGAGGGCGGTTAGAGGCAGGTAAATATGGAAGCACAGCAACAAAACAAAAATACCACAATACAGTCGTATCCATTGCACCAAATTGATTCTCATGCATTTATAGTTCAGACCTACACCGGAGCCACATTCATTCACACACAATAACGTTCAGAAGGTGAATGGCCAAAACAACTAAGAACAGCCTCAGTCTGCATGCAGGTACACAGAATCGGCAGCCCGATAGAAATTTAAAAAATTTTCTCCTGACAGGACATGCCTGACATCATGAAGAATTTTAGACACTTGAAATGTCTGCCTATTATACAGAGTCTGATGAGCACTCTGGGAAGTCCCAGTAACTTTGGAGCAGGTGGATACAACACTCTGATATCTGTAAGGAACAAAATGCCGTACATAGAGAAGGAAGGCAAAAAAGGTTAGAACAAAAAAAAAAAAAGAATGTTAGTTCTACCTTTCCACTGCTGGTGACAAGAGAAATAAGTGAAGACACCACACACTCATCAGTGGTCTTCAGCTTCTGTGTGGCGGTGGGCAGCTGGTGCTCAAGGGACACTTTAGAGTTATAATGCTTAGACACTTCTACAAAGAAAAATGTAAAAAAAAAAATCTTCAGCATGACTGTACCATATCATGAAGTGTTTCTGAACAAACCAATGAACTCTGCCTTAATGCCAACCTTCTAATAACAGCATAGAATTGTGCACCTCTTTATTGACTCTTCAAAATGTACAACAGCAGCATTCTCTTTTTGAGAATACACTATGAGTTGCTTATTCTGGCCAATAAATTTCTGACTTCTTTATCTTGACCTGAACAGATAAAAGACTCTAAATCAACCATAAAGTACTTTGCAGCTTAAAGGCAAACAGATGTGAGGAAGAAAAATGAAGAATTAATCATTAATCATACAGACCTCTGACAGCTTCATGAAACTGTTCCATTGCAATGCTTAACATTCTGAAGAAACGAGGGTAGCTACACTGTGGATGTCCATCTCCCTGTTTGCCTACAGATGTAAGGTTAGAAAAACTTTAGTCTCCCTAGTTTAACCAAAAGAAGGTGATCTAAAGAAAAAGGTGGATGCTGTGACAATGCAACATCTATAGGTGCAAAACAGTTTCTTTCAAATCTAAAATGCAAGCAAATATTAACTGCTGATCCTCAAGAATAAACACCCATGAAACTTCTTACCTAGGCCATCCAGACTTTTTTAAATACTGATTTTATCTGAATCAATTCCAAATTTTATCTCACTATTTGTTTCTGAAAGCAACAATTTTCAATTCTACTGCGCAACAGTAAACAAAATAGACTTACTCTGAACAGCTAGAATTGCTACATATGTATCTAGTTTGTTGAAGATGGCATTGAGACGAGCTAGTGACTTCAGAAGATCAACATTTTTGGCAGCAAGAGTTGATGTGCACGATGATACTTGGTTCTCTTCTTCCAGACTAGAATTAAAAATGATTTTATGTCATAAATTTAAAAAAAATCATTGTATTACTTACATTCTGCATTTCTGTATAAACTCACAAAATGTTTTGGCTATCATGATAAATTAAAACAAAGACCATTAAGATTTGTTTTAAATGTGCAAGACTCACCTCAACACTTGGTAAGGTAAAAGCTTGTTGCAATAAGCTACAAGATTAGTGAAATGTTTGGAGAATGCTTGAAGATGAGTGGCTGTTTCCTGGAAATAGATAAAATTTTCATTCTTTGATACATGGCCCCAGAAGTTCACCTGACGCTAAATTCAGCCACAGAATTCCTGAATTTAGTAAAGAAAAAACTAAGATAGTGACATACACAGTTACCCTGGCCCATCATCTAGCCTTGAGTACTTGCCAACACTGTCTGCCAGTATTTTATTTATGCTTCAAGTGCCGGTTTTTCTGTCTTGTCTCTATGTCTGGTGATGTGTCTCTGTTTGCTGACATATTTTGGTCTGTGTTCATATATGTGTTACATGAATTTTGTTTCTGTATTTCTTTGTGCATTGGTTTTTCTTTTGTAAACAGTATTCTGTTAAATATGTACTTTCTAAATTACCTTTATTGCTATTATTATAATAAAAGTAACGTGCAGGATACTAGTAATTGCCAAATAAGTACTGAAATCACTCTTTACAATTTTTCCTTCACCTTTTAATGGACTTGCCAAAAATTTGAAAGTTGTCATGTAAAACTAGGAGCCACAAAGGAACGATCTAAGGACAGATGGAGCAAGACCACTTCTCTGAAAGCATAGTGAGGTGTGTCACTACAAAGAATGCCTGAGGAAAAGGCCTGCTTGTTCTCAGGAATAATTAAGACAGCAGACACCACAGAAGGTGATTCTTCTGAACCATGGGCTGTACCTGTTGAGTAAGTTAGCCAATAAGCCAGTGAGAAACTCTTCCTCAGTCCTGTTCATGATGTGTCCTTGCCAGATTTGGCCTCATTAAAAATGCTAAAAGAAAAACCCTCCAAAAACCAGGCTATCTAGATAAAGGTCCTTCTGTAGCAAAAGGAACACTCAAGGCATAAGGAACAAATATTAGACTACCTCAGGTTACCTGGTGATAGAAAATTCCTTTCCCAAAGAGAACTCTAAGGATTGCACTTGTAGAACAACTCCTGTTGTATTCTAAAGCAAATGTGTTTAGTGTCTGGCTATAAATTATTTCAATAATGAAAACAGCATCTCTGGAAATACACAAAAATTATAAACTCTTCTAATATATATTATTAAGCAGCTTATAAACATAAGAAAATTTGAGTTTCACAGTCACATAATAATCATCTGTTAAAATGAATTTGATTTTCGTATGAAGAAGTTTGCTTTAAAGTTTCCTGAAGTCACCATATTCCTGATAAAAATACAAGTAGTCATTGTCCTTACCAGTACAGTTAAAGAGTCATCTCTAAGCTCCTCTGCGAACTTCTTCAAGGACTGTTCTACAGGCCGAAGAGATGCTAAATTTTCATGAAGATATTTACAATACTGAAAGAAAAGCCACAAAATCTTAAGTGCTTAAAAAGACATCAAGAGATTTGTTATTTGCTTGCGGTCTTCTATGCTTGTACAGACATACTAAAACTGTTAAAGCTATGGTACTCAAGAAGATTAACATTTATATACATAAGTGCAGATGGCTTATATTCACACTCAATGTTCGTCTATTGTATAAATATAAACACAAAAATAAAACACAATAGTACGACTCAAATTAGATGTTCAAAAGTGACTTTCCTGTTATATAATGGTAGAATTTTACAACAGGTAAACAAATGCTTGCTTAAAACCCAAAGTGCTGAAAATATTTTTCAAGTACAGCAGGTAACATTTTAAAAAATTTAACTTTTATGTATTCTGAAAGCAATACTTTATTCACATCTTAGCATAAGACAAGATCCTTCATATACCTTAAATGTAGTAGGACTATATTGCTCAGTAACCCCATCAGCTGGGTAGATGCGTGATCGCTGTTCACTGTATGTGAAAAAGTTTGACAGACCCTGGGTTAGCTCCCCAACCAGGCTGGCAGCCTGTGTAATCAGTTCCCGAGATCGTAGCTGATGTTTGCGATCATGGGTTGGGAGGTTCAATCCATTTATGTCCCTGTGTTCTGAGGATTTAAAGAACAAAAGGTTCCAATAGAATGGTAGCAAGACCAATTACAATCAATCACCTGAACTCTGTCAAGCTGGAAATAGTGTTTCTATTGCATTCTGCCACATCCCATTAGGACATATATACAAGTCAGGGAAAGAATGAAATGTGAGAGAATTAGCATAATATGCCAAAGGTTCTTACTTGTGTCAATAAAAGGTAACTTGTCCGAAATAATTTTAGTGGCGCTGGAGAGTCTTGACTGTAGATCTTGGGTGACAGTTGCTAAATTCTGCTCACTGTGAAAATACAAGTGTAGCGATGGTGAGAATGACTGGGTGAGTGGGTAAAAAAAAAACAACCAAAGATGAGACAGGGATACGACAAGAATGTGACAGGGATGTGACACAGATGTCCACAAAATTTCTGTTTTTGTAGCAAAACACTTCAACAGTGTGTCATAAATCAATGTTTATTATTATAAAAATGTCATGCAATAAATTTTAGTTTCCAATTTTCCTATTTTTTCAACTTGAAAATTAAAGCCAATACTCACGCTAATTCCGATCTTGTTCTGTACTCTCTGTTTTCTGCTTCTTGAGACTGTAGTTTCACCTACAAAACACTAAGGAAGTCTTACATGGATGACAAACATTTTGTCAAAAATCAGACAATCAAAAAGACAGCAACTGGATTCAATAAGTACTGACAAAAGCTAATTTCATCATGTATTATTTTTTATTTCAACCTTCAGCTGTATTCAGTAATTACTGACAAAGCTAATCAGACCATACATCTTTCTTCTAATATTTTATAGTGCAAATCTCAAAAATCAGAAAGAAAACTGGAACAATGTTTCTAATTCAACTTTTGTTTTTTCTTAATATTCTTTTCAAAACACAAAACAAAATTTCCTAGCACAACAAAAGTGATAGACTCATATACAAGAAGTGTTTTAAAGGTCATCAGGAAAATGTCTACGTCTACATGGTCTCCTAAGACCTAAGTGATCTGAATTAGTTACCATACTTCCTGAAATAGGTAACAAATCAAGACAGTCACCTCAACCATAGCCTTTTCTTGCTGAAGCCGTTCTACTTGTGCTTTACAATTCTGTCTAAGTGTTGTCAGCACATCCTCATGTTGTGTACGGTCATGCTCTGAAGTCTTCAGTTTCCCCTCCAACTCCGATATTGTTTGGTCATAATTTACTGACAGTTCATGCAGCTAGGAAGAAAAAGAAACATTTTTAAACTGTTTCTTATTCAACTAGTGCTTTAATGAAGGGCAAAAGGTAACTATGCTCTATCAGACAGTTTCTTTAAAGAAAGGTTCTACTAGTTCAGAAAATATTTATGAAATGTTATGAAACTAAAGAAATGTTTGCTGCTTTAATATTTTATGTCATGGATGTAATTATACACATCAGGACATATATGTGTGTGTGTGTGCATACGTGTATGTGCATGCACATTTCAAAGAAAGAACAGTGTTCATTGTGCACATGTAAGAGAGATGATGATGATGTGCTGGTTCAGCACAGCATCAGCCTCTAACATGTTTACCTCATGTTTGAAAATAATAACAAGTGGGAATCATAAAAAGAACCTTAAAAAGCGATATGAGAAATGAAACATAGTGAACAAATGTAAGTTCTGTGTCTATCACCATACTTTTCTGCCTATTGTGAATGAATTTTATGTTCGTATGACTAGGCACTGAATTCATTGCATGGATATCAATTATGATGATGCGAAACAAATGAGAATTATTGAGTAATTAGAATATTATCTGAGAACCTGTGGTAACCAAATTATAGGAGCTGAGTGAATTGATTAAAGACAGCCAGAAAACTATGAAAAGACACAAAGCTACACCACACCTGACTGTGAAGTCTAGCATTCTCTTCTATCTTTTTCTGCAGTTCTTCGTCAACCACACTCAGACTAGGCTGAAGTCTTTCTGGGCTGGAAACATCCCCACCTTTGTTCTATGGCATAAAAGATAAAAAAATATAAAAAAAACAGCTGAAAAAGCAGGAAAGTTATTAGTATCAACAAAAGCAGTAGGAGGATGAAAATACACTATCCTGCACAAGAACACTGTAAAAAATTGGAACTCAAGTTTAAAAAATATGATTTTGTTAATGCTATTATACAGTCTTAGACAGTAGTGTTTCTAGCAGGAGAGTAGCATATGTCCTAGCTGCAGTAATTGGGTACAGTTTCTACACACATGCTATAGGTCCAAGGGAGAAAAGTTTGATACTGTCAACAAAAAACTTAGAAATTTCCCTTCTGGTTTTAAATTTATCTGAACAGAGCTTTTTATGAAGATGAAGCAAAAAGAGGTGGAGAATAAAATTTAGTATTAAATGCAGGTGAAATGTGAGGAGTGTGGAGTTTATGCTGCCTGGTTCTGCAGTTATATTTGAAAAGGAAATTCCTTACTAACAGCACAACACTTTTGAGCAGTTTATTGTCAGTGTTGTTAAAATAATGCAGAGAATGGAGACAAGCTGATCATGTCAGTGTGTTTTGTTCTTCTTCTGAACACACTCTGATCCTGTGAGCAATAGGCACTCACAAAAGAGACGTTCAAAGATCCACTGTAGGTGTAAATGAGTTTATTGGTGTTTTATAACTCTGGTTGCTTTCTCACAGTTCGCATATATAGTTTAGGTGCTTTATAAGGCTATGGCAGGCTGACCTTGTGTTTTTTCTTTTGCATTTCAAGAGCATCCAGTTCCTCTTGTAGCACAGTGACACGGCGGGACAACTGCTGGTTACGGAAGGCCAGGCTGTCCACCTCCTGCTGATACTTGCGAACTGCCTGCTCCTTCTCCTTGACTTGCTCCTGCACAATATCTTGTGATGACCCCTGGGCTACTTACTCTTTAATTTACAAACATCTACATTCACAGCCTGCAGGCAATGCTTCCTATTCAATTTCAGCTCCCTACCCCTTCCAAAAAAGTCCCAAAATATAGAAATATCAGCATTAAAAAAAATCTTTAAACATGATATAAATTCACTAAAGTACTGTCCTTTGTTTTGTTTTTTTAGCCTTTGACTTACATAAAAATATGGTTCATATTAAAAAATAGAAGTGTGATAATAGTTTCAAATGGTACAGAAAGTACAAAAAACTTTGCTATAAATGTCTTCTTTCTGCCTCACCATTTATGCTCTATCCCACATATTTCTTTCAGCAACTGATACAATCTGGCTCCACATTCCCTACACTATACCAGCGGTACAGTGAAGCAATGGTTAGTGCCTAATTTTAATACAGCGACGATTGGCTATCCTGAGTTCAGATCTCATCTCAGGTACAGTTATTTCCCCGCATACAACAACTATCTATAGGGCCAGCTGCTAGGCCATGGTTAAGCCCTAGCTGTTGGCTTGGCATAAAATGCTCTCCCCTTGTTACTCCACCAGGTTGCTTCTTTAAGTGATTTTAAATATCAACTCAAGTTCTACTTCTTTTAAATGACTTTAAAAAACCCCAAGGTCCCTTGAACTGTTTCACAGGATCGGTCTATAAATCTCCTAAACTTAAAAACTTAATGCAAAGTGGGGAAAATACCTTTATAGTACCGCATTCTGTCTGCTCATCTAGATATGCTTTTTTCAGTACTGGGATCTGTGCCTTCAGCTGAAAAAGACAACAAACGTACTTTTTTTTTTACTTTAAAAAAAAAAAGTACAATCAATATGCAACTCAACATCCATCCCCTCACAAACAGTATGCTTTATTTCATTAAAACATCCTTATAAAATTCTAAACAAATTACCCTCCTCTATTCTGGGGATACAAACTATCAAACAGCTATAGAACAAAACAAAGACATCACAGAAGTAAATAAATACACTGCTGACCACTGTTCAAGACAAACCTATGTTGCTGCATCTATCCAAATGTTTTCTCGTGATGACCAACACCAACAGACCACCATACCTACTAATCAGTTGGGACGCATGTATGTACATGAGTACATACACAATGCTTTCAAGATTACAGCACAGGGAACAGAATACCCATCTACTTTCATGGTGAAAATAACAATACTTGCCATTAGCATTTTGTATAATATAGACTACAGCTGTATTTATCATTACCATTAAAACAAAACAGCGCAATTTTCACTGGTGTTAATTACCTGCTTGTGGTAGGTACGCTGCTTTTAATCTGTGTGTGTGTGCGAAAGAGCGTACACATAATCGGTAGACCGAGTGTCAAATCAAATAGATGAAAAGTAAAAGCTAAATAATTTGGAGTAAATTAACTTTTACTGACGGCATTATAGTATTTATGTGACTAACAGAACTGAGAAAAGGTGGTGTTACAAAAGACATTGGTGATCGCATCCGGCTGTAAATGCCGACTACAACAGTAAATGGAGCCTATGCTCCCATGGAGGGGGTGGGGCAAATAATAAAACAGACTCTCTTTGCTCTGTTTTGTGCCTGGAGAAAGCAAAACTAATGAATCTAGAAAACAAAATTTTAAGAACTGGGATCAAAGAAGAAATTCAGGTTCACCTTAGCGTATTCAGTTGCAAGTTTCTGATACTTAGCCGACAAATCCATTTTCGCATCGTCGGAAGCACTCTTCCAAGGGAGCAGTCCGTGTTGAGAGGGAGGTACCATTATTGCCTGCTGTTGCCGTGACCTGTGTGTCCCAAAGACGCGATTTGTCACTACATGTATGCCAGAGTTGATTGATTTTTTTCGTTTTACTTTGTCATTTTATTCCCAAATAAGGGGAGATAGCCTAATATAGTTAAATATAGATTTTTTTCTTGGTTTTACATTGTTATTTTATTCCCGAATAAGGGGAGATAGCCTAATATAGTTTACTTGTCTTAGAGCAGCAGTTACCTCTCTCCCCTAATTCGGTTTACAAAATTTAAAAAAACAAACAAACCTGTGGACTGAAGAAAATTATTTAATAATGCATTGTCACCGGAAATGATCGCGAAAATTTTAGACTTCTAGGACGATGGAAACTAGGTGTAGAATCTATTTCAATATTCGACCGAACAGATATACGTACATAGTGAGTTAAATAAAAGTGTGTAAAAAGAGGTAAAGATGAGGTAACAGGGAATGGGATATGGTATTGTATAGAGGTAGCAGTCATTTATCAATATTCACGGAGCCATAAAGGTAAGTGTCAAAAGGCTTTATGAGTTTATGGCATTTAAGTTCAAGTCCTATTGCGTTGAACCGTGTAATACCACCTTTAATGGACCTTTAAAGGCCAAGCATGCATGTGTTTCACAGTACGTGTGACTTGATCATATATGTTTGTCTAAAACGAGAGCCGATACTCACGTGTATATAAAAGAAGTAGCAGTTTCATTTTTGTTCCCTTGGTGTCTCCAGCTGAACATACATCGTGTTCCCGGGTTTAACATATGACAAGACCTATAATAAGTACAATTGCAGGTCTAACTTTAATCTGGTGACCAAGAATATGTTTTTATTTTTTACTCCGATAGAGTGAAAATAAACAGCTAGAGCTAAGAGGGTTGAAGAGAAAGAAGTGGTTGATATTTTACTATAAGCGGTATCGCGCAATTAAATATGATCTGACTATCAAAGGAGATTATTTCAATTTGATGGCACAACTATAAAGCACGATCGAGTGTAAAAGTTTATTCATGCGCTGCTTTAAATGTTTCGATCAGTTTTTTTTTAAAAGAAAGAATAAGTAAAGATGAATAAACTACATTTGTGAAGAAAAATTATTTTATTGTCTGCAACTTCATTATAACTTCATTATGAATTGTTGCAAAAATCCCAAATGTTATTCACTTAATAAATATTGCAATAATTAATTTTGAAAATTCTAGTGTTTTTTTTGTAAAGGTAATTGTTATACATTGAAATTTTGATGCAAAATTGGTATTCAGGTCCAAAAGATTTACGACTTTCATAGTTCGAAGTAGTTTAAGTAGAATGCATCAGAAGTAAAAAAAAATTAGCTTACACCACCCCATTGTTGCAAGAGGGGTTTCCTGGTGTACCGCGGTCTGTACAAAATCATTGGCATTTCGCGGAGTTTTCTTAATCATTTGAATTCTTCTTTCAGTATCAGCAAGCGTCTCACAACTGTACAGCAGCATGAGGACTTCAAGGGAGTTGTACGGCTTGTACTTGGTGGTAACCCGTTGGTTGTTGCTGTTCAGCCCAGTCATTGTTGCTGTCGCTTTTGCGATCCTGATTAGGATGTTCACCCTGCAGCTTCCATCTTTGGAAAGGATGGCACCCTACTTTCCGTTGTTTCTCTCTTCGAGTTTTACTCTGTTCATACATATGTCTGCTTTGCCATGTCTGAGGGTGCTAACTATGGCTTTGCTCAAGTCAGTGCTGGTGTCCATCCCGTATGCATTCGCGATGTTTGTCAGTCTGCAAGGTTCTGCAAATCGCTGAACTAAACGCCACAAAGAAACTTGGTTCCTCAGATAACATTGTTTATTGTTAGATCGACATACCATAGCTATTTGTGCTGTGATACCAACCACTACTCCAAGGACAGCGTGGACAATGACTTTCAAGTTAACGTTTCTGGCAAAAGTTTCTGGATGTTTTCATCTGTTTGTTATTACTGTTTGAATTGAATTATTTGCACTTCCGGGCACAACAGGGCAAAACAACTGTAGATATATTTTTCAAAGTGTAAGTTTGTTTAATTAGTTTAGTTAAATGTAACGTTAATGTAGGACTAGCTGTGCGCCTGACACAAACAGTTGTTTTTACCCCAACCACACCTTCGTGTTTTCTCTCATTGAATATGCTTTTAATTGATTGCAACAGATTCACGTGTACACCGACTGAATTTCATTCATACAAAAATATGTATTTGCTCAAAATATCTTAACTTTAACAGTACAACTGAAGTAATTTTAAAGAATGAGAACTGTAACAACGGCATTCATATCAGTTTTAGATAAAATATCAGTTTATATTTATGTGTATGAACTTTATTATTCATTGAAGTTTTATTCCAAATCCGGAAATTACTCGCAATAACCATGGAAATGTAATCATTTTTCCAGTTCTGCTATTGCGTGTCGTGTTTAGCCCGAATTGTGGCATTCACATTGTTGATAATTTGACTGCAGGTCGCCAGGACACGAGGTCTCTTCCCACGTCACCTCTGGATTGTCCCAGTGAAGCGCCTCGACCTGACCAACCTGGTCCTGCAGGTCAAAGTGGACTTCGTATCCATGGCTGTTCACATGACCTGTTTATAAAGAATAGTTTTAGGTAAGGAACAATCTGAAGAATAAAAGAGAACTTTCTCTCCTACCCCACACGCACGCACGCACATTCTAAGTTATCTTCCTTTTCTGTCCTTTTTGACAGTCGCACGATACAACATCCATAAAGTCTCTCTCTCATTCATAATCTCTCTCACTCACAAAGAGAGATTGCGTGGTGGTGAGAGAGGAGAAAGACTGTCGACATCATAAACCATCTAAGACTTCCAAGTTTTATGAGTCCTTAAATTTCTTGTTTTGGGATATCAGATCATGAAATCCGTCCTTTCTTCGTTTCCAAAAGCTTTTTTTTTTAAAACAGGAACCGCCATAATGTAATACAGTCATAATGTACGGACAGACTGAAGTACTGTTATACATTACCTGTTCCTGGGGCGCCACTAATACCACACCACTCCTCGTTGCCGTTAATAGGGCAGGCGTTGGTCACCTGGAAAACGACGGGGTTGTGGTTTGGAGGTGCGTTGCCCTTACCAGGCACAAAACCACCTACAACCAAACGGCTGACCTTCAAATTTACTTACACTTAAAAAGGTAAGTACATTGAACATGATTTTTTTAGTTAGAAACAGAGTAAAATTATAATTATATATTCGTTGTTTTAAAAGTAAAATTCAGTTTTGGTGCATGTGACATTTGGATATAAATCGCATTAGAGCAGGTAGTACAATAATCTATAAAGTATAGCAGTTAACGAGTAGATGTTAAAACTACATGTATCAATCTCCATTTAGATACAGAAGAACAATTTCAGTACACACTTTTCAAAGTGAGTTTGTATAAACCACTAAAAAAAACCTAATTTAAATTAAAGAATAAAAAAAACTGGAATGAGTTCATGAAATCAAGCACAAAAACTAGACTAAAATAGAGGATTAGAAACAGAAAGGAAAGACAACATCAAAACCGAATGTGTTGAAAAAAAGACAACTGTTTCTCTCACCTGTCGGGGTCAGTTTGACACATTTTCCACAATTTCTTCCGCACCACAGACTGCTACCGCCGCCGTCGAAGTATCTTTCTGATGGGGCTGTCACGTGTTTCTGGATATTCCAGGGAAAAGGTGTGTCTGATCCTTTTTGTCCACAGCCACAGGCACCTTTGTGGCCGTCAACATAGCGCGTGGTGCTGGCGCACGGCTTGCCGTTGAAGCGTCTGACGCCGCGTGAGTCTGGCTGACACAACTGTGCCGCCTCCAACAACGGAACTGTCGACATTTAATGGGAATACTCCAGCATAAGTCAATTCATCGTTGAACAAGAAGCAAGAATAATACATGGAACACCTTTGTCACCATAACTGCGAATCCATATCTCTGTATTAACGCAAAAACATGAAATTCGGGTTGATAGTGTGAAAGATTGGATTCAGATGGTGTGTTGATGGCTGGAAGCTCAAAGACTGCTGTTACCGGTCTCTCTACTGACTGTTCTCTGCCTACTTTAACTCCTTTGTGCTATTGAAATATTTTAGGAACCATTTCTTAGAAAAATTAACACAGTGAAAGGGGTCCTTGACCACTTCCGTGTCTGGCCCTACTTCTCTAAAGTTTCTTTTATGGAGTTTCTGTCTGTCACTCAATCTCGTGAATATTATCGTTTTACAGTTTATTATCGAAGAACATCAGTGTTGGCGCCGGTGAACTCAGGAATTATTAACGTATGTCAACAATTGCTTTCCTATCTGAGATACCAGAAAAATCCTGTGCTTCACTAACTACACAACCACCTGGCTGACCACAATGTACTAATGGAGACTTGAATCTGCTTTCATTTCACTGCAATGCTTCCTATACTCTGTTGTCCACTTGCAACAGGAATCGCATTTCAGTGCTGTCTATATTTTATTTGTTGGCTAAACCCCTCAATTCTTCTCTATCAAGCCAATGTTTTCTTCGCACTTGCTGGCACCATCATGAAATGGTTTGAATCCTTCCTGACAGACCGAAGCTAGTCCTGATTATTAAAGGCCTCTCAGACAGTGCATCATGCCTCCAACTTCTCTTTTTTGGGCTTATTTGGTTCACCATGTCCGTCTCGCCCCTGGGCCCTGCCTTTTGTGATCTTTAACGTCTCACTCCCAAAATGGATGACTTTAACGGGTTTAGCTTCTTGTTCCAAGAAGGAAGATGATATAAGGAGTAGTTGATAGCTATAGTAGAAGTAGTAGAAATATACTTGCAAGGCATCGGCGAAGTTGTTTTGATCCTTTTCGTCTACTATACTGTATTTAATGGTCAGTTGAGTGTGTATATTCCAAATAATGACCATATTTACTGCGTTTTATCTCGATAGGAATTTATAGTTGATATTTAATACATTTTGCGCAATATAAGAAATAATCTGTTTCATTTGTTTCTTATCGCAGATTAGACATCTGCTAACGGGTGGCGTGCAAGGCAGCAGAGTATGGACTGCGACTTCGTAAATCCTACTGCCTAAAGCAATGTATCACTTGATTTCTGATTTATCTGGTGAGTTTAAAAAGAACATAACAGAAATATAATTCACTGAACTAATGAGCTTCAGTGCGCAGAAGTGTTTGGACAAAACAACGAGAGCAAAACAACAAGTAGCAAACCTGCAGGGAAAATCCGTTCATGACAAAGATTCAAAAATAAAGAAAATTAAGTTTGGTAGAAGACAGTAAGTGCAAAAGCAATTTTTAGCAAAAATAAATGCATAAAAAAAGCATTTACAAAGAAGTACCCAGACACGGACAACTATTTTGTGGAAGGCAAGACTAACCTGCAAGACAAAGAAGGTAAAACAGCTTCATTTCCACCCAGTATCTCTGACTGACTCTCGACTGTCGGTTCCTCCTTTTAATATCTGTCAGAGTCCCAGAAATCCACCTCTTATCACATGGCGTTTTCGTAATCAGAAAAATACAAATAAATAAGAAGCAGATTAGAATAGAAAGGAGTGGTGCGACATTTCTCTCATAAGGAAAGAAAAATAATGAGAGAAATAAAATACGAATTTTGTTCAACGACATATGATCTGGTCAATATACTGGCACAATATACACATAATAAAAATTATATCTAATTTTTTAAATCCCAGATATTTCAAGCAGTTCCAGAATAGGTCAGTCGTGTTTCAAGATATCGGTAGGTATTGCTCTATATTTAAACCACGTTAAAATTCAACATGTAAGAAATCTGTGCTTATCATGATTGCTGATATGAACCTGGACAAACAAGCTGAAGTTTCTGTCAGTCTAAACTCTAATTGTTCCTTAATATGAGTGTCATGGACAAGTTCTCTCTAGAACTGCTACTACTCCTCTCTCTTCTTTTGTGTCTTGATTATTATATTCTGCCAAGATCTTTCTGTTGATTATTTTTTAGTTAACTGTTCGTCGTTTCTGTCTCTCTTTCGTACTTCGTCCTCATCATTCATGTACTGTGTATTGTCTTAGTTTTATGTCAAACGCTTACGTTAAGTTATTTTTCCCTTTATGTAAAGTACACATTTATTGTTATTCGACTAAATGAGAACATGGTTTTCGACTACATAAAGAAACTATAACACGAATTCATAGAATAAAGAATAAGGCTTTGCGCTTAGTGTCTCACCACAAACACAAACGCAAAGTGTGGCTTATCTCTGCCGTCATGTTGCGCGTGACAACTTTTATTTTATTTTATTTTATTTTTTCCTTTGTTTCCTTTTATTCTAGTGGCAAGTTGAACTGCCACGATGTATTACACTTATAATCATAATGCACATGAACAGATTGAAGTACTGTTATACATTTCTTGCTCCTGGGGCGCCATTAATAACAGAGACGCACGACGACGTCAGCAAGAAACGGACGATGAAAGCCTCACTGAGACAGAGATTGTGGTACATGACTTAGAGATAATCAAGATGACAGTACTTTGTACGATCAGGGCTGTGACAATGATCTGTTTACCATGAGAGATACACAAATAACCAGTCGACAGTCTTGATGTCAGTCTGCTCTGTGTTGCAAAGATGCATTCAGTCCTTTTCAGCCTGCAAGCGACCTCATCCTCTCGAAAACGGAATAAATATTTTCTGCTTCATCTACTATAAACTTTAAAGCCCCATGGTTTGTGTTGTACCATTGGCCTCACTTTAGCACAACTGATTACAAAACATTGTTTTGTGTGCATACAAGCAGCTCATGTTGGTAGAAAAGCTCATCGGGTGTTTATGTAGACAGATTTCCACAACTGAGAGAAAGAAATATTCAGCTGCCACCAGAAGTCTTCTGCACATCGTGTTGCTGTCGTTGACAAGATGGCAAGAGAATCAGGGATTTCAGTTAATGGTCGAATTTCTACCCTGTATCAATGTCAACAGCAGCAACATCAAGTCTCATGAATGAAATGACAAGCCTTGTATTCCTGCTTCGTTTGGCGCTTCCTCTTTGTGGTCCTAATATCCTGTAGACGTCCATGATTTTGCTGTGGAGGTAATACAGCTTGTCTCCTCTTGTCCTGGAGTGGTAGATCTAAGCGCACGCGCAAGGACGAAAGAGCGTGAATGACGTCAGCTTTTCTGAACGCATGATGTAAAAAAGATGTGTGACGCGGAGAGAACGGTTGGCCGGTCGTGAGAAGGATGTTGGTGAGCAGACGGTAAAAGAAAAAATACAGGAGGAACTGTGAGGAATGTCTGGTGTGTCCCCCAGAAACCACGATTTGCAGTAAGTTTCACTTATATCTTTTGAGATGAAGGATTCGTTTGTCCCCAGAAACGACGATTCATGGCAAGTGTCGTCATGGCAAGTGTCGTCATAACGTTGAGAGAGTAAGCGCGAGAGACTGATCGAGGACGTTCGAATTGTGAGGGAAGAGTATCAGTTCTGACTGCTCTGAGTGAACGGAGGATTGATATACTGATATAGACATGTTTCAAGATAAGTTTGAGATGGTAGTTAGGACTTTTTATATGTAATTTTATTTTGTTTAGTAAAAGTAGGCAGATCTGTTCAGCCAAGTCATTTTTTTATTTGTGTGGAAGAACACGTATTTGTCTGACCCCGTGAGTGTGTTTAGAAGGAAGGGAGCAAGAGTAGTAGGGATGCAAACTTTGTTTGTTTGTTCTGGGACACCACTCTCCATTTATGTGATGGCGATGCATTTATCTTCAAACTCTAAACATTTGTAAAAATTCTAATGACTAGTGCTATCAACTATTTTCCAAAATCTTGGTGGGGTAAAAATATCTCTTCCGTTCTCGAGATATAAGTCACAATAAACCGAAAGAAGTCAAAACTACGACGTCATCTTTGTACTTACACGTAGTCTGAGACTTTGACAACGTCAGCGCTGCCTTGTACAATCTGAAATCTGAAAGGTTGTATTTCAGCCTGATGGCTTTACTCGCACATTTTCTCATAAATGGATCTGTTATCATATATTAAAACCTCAGGATGTTCAGTAGCCGAAGGAGACAATGTTCCAGAGAACGACAGAATTTCATAGACCTGACGATCCGGATTCTGCACGCCTCGAGTTTGGTTCTTCATATGGTCGTCGAGTGAAGTTGGCCTCCCTCCTCCCAAAGCCAAACATCTTTCTGAGAGAAACTGTTCTGAAATGGTGCAATATTGTGTGTGGGGCACTCACGGAAAGATGGGTCTACTTCTCAGAGCGAACTTTGCCTGTTATTCCTCCCACACTCAGTATAGCTAAGCTGTGGTTGGTTATCTAAGCCTTAAAATGGAAGTAAACATTAATGTGTTTTGTGCAGAGAGTCCTGTCCTTTGATTAAAGTCTGTTCTCACATTACTGTTTCTCTTCCCTTCGCTGGTTATGAATGCAATCAAAGAACAAAGAACCTCAAGTGCGCAGCAGCAAGTACAAACAGAAAAGTATGTAGACGATTCAAAACTCACGTTCACATTCTTTTAATTCATGTATGCAAACTTTTTTTTAAATTATTCTAAAGTTTCCGTTTTATTTGAAATTTTTGAATTTCACACAGAGTGAAGCGTTAGAAATTAATATCTGCAATGGTTATACGACCTTATACAATTCATTTTCAACCAGAACCATGACTACACTCGCACTGCTGCCAGTTTGACTGCAGATCGCCAGGACACGACACCTCTTCCCACGTCACTTCCGGATTGTCCCAGCCAATGGCGGCGACTTGCCCATACTGGTTCTGCAGGTCGAAATGGACCTCATAGCCATGACTGTTCACTTGGTCTGTTAAGAAAGAATAGTTTTGCGTACTTGCCGAACGGTGGCTCAAGCAGAACATCATGGCATGGATCAACTCGGATTCAGAGCTGAAAATCATCTCATGTACATGCTGCCTTATTCTTCATAACTTTGAATGCTCCCATCTCCCACGCCCAACACACACACACACATACATCCTAAGTGCACGTGATAAATAGATTTTAGAAAATTGTGAATGTTGTCGAAGTAATTTTTCTGAGTGACGACTAACTTGGGCTGTTTAATGAACTGCCATCGCGAGATGTAATTAGAACACACATCATCAGATAAAAGAACAGTAATACATTACTTGTTCCTGGTTTTCCATTAATACCACACCACTCCTGGTTGCCGTTAATAGGGCAGACGTTGGTCACCATGAACGTGACAGGGTTGTGGTTTGACGGGGCGTTGCCCTCACCGGGCACAAAACCACCTGTTGAATGACAAGACAGCTGATGTCAGTCTACTTACTGAGTGCATCAGTTCCTGATGTCCTGAGAGCAATTACAGGATTAATTACAAAAAGGTATGGGACAACAACAACAACTACTACAGCGAAGAACAATGGTGCGATCTCTAAAGTCTCACCTGTCGGGGTCAGTCGGACACATCTTCCGCACTTCCTCCCACACCACAAACTGCTGCCGCCGTCATCAAAGTATCTTTCGGACGGGGCTGTCACGTAACTCCGAAGATTCCAGTCAAAGGGTGTGTCTGAACCAGTTCCACAGCCACAGGCACCTTTGTGGCCGTCAACATAGCGCGTGGTGCTGGCGCACGGTCTCCCGTTGAAGCGTCTGACGCCGCTGCCATCTGGCTGACACAACTGTGCCGCCTCCAGAAACGGGACTGTCAGAATTACATAAAACAGCTGGTGCAGATAAACATAACTTAAACAATAAACAAACATATCGTAAACCGCCTTTAGACATTTCCGAGTTTGTGAAAATAGAATCAATGCAAGTTAAAATCAGCAGAAGTCAGTCAACATGAAGTTCCAAACATCAACATTAGTCTGCAAGGTGACAGAAATAAATCTCTCTCCTGACACATATTTACAGTAAAACTGGTCATGCAGGACATGAAATATAATCCAACATTTTCACGCGTGTCACTAGCCCGAACATTTGTACATTTGTAATGCCCAGTACAAAAAAAAAAAAAACACTCTGAAGTAGAGAAAGAAACAAACACTTTCAGTTCACATTTGAAGAACTCAAAAAGTTATGCTGAGCACAGTGCCACTAAAGGTCGTGCGCAAATAGATGTAAAATAAACAAAACTGTAAGTGATAAGAATATTTTAAAAATTATTATTTCTAAATGAGCAAATATTTCGATTTCTTTGTGTGAATCAGCATTAACAAGAATCAGAAATGCGAAAAATGAAGAAACACTTCTTTGGGGTAAGGTGAAAACTAACCTGAAAGGAAGAGTAAAAACAGTTTCATTTTTCCAGGTGTCTCTGAGTGACTGTCTAATGCCACGTTTTTATATCATTATTATACCGCTTCTCCCACACACAAAAAAAAAAAAAAAAAAAAAAACACAAAAGGGAAAAAAACCAACCTTTTTCTTATCAGACAGCCTAAGAGTACAATAGATTGGATAAAAAAGCAAGCTCTATGGACGGGAAAGTTGTGGTTTTGATACTCCTATTGTCCTGGATAAAGTAAAACGATAAGAAAAATACAATACGAGACTACAGGTGAGCAACTTCGATGGCTTCACTCTCGCAGCTAACAAAAATTTGCAATTGTGGATTTTTCGTTGAAACCTCAGATTTCCTCAGCAGTAATAATAAAGACGACAAAGCTTTATTGTCTTTTGTAAAATGTTTCTCATCACCGCAGACTTTCTGTACATGAATGGTCCAGTGATGTTCTTTGCTCTGGAGTTTGGCTTTTTGTGGACAAGCCTTGCTTCCGTTTAAACTTTTCAACTGTTTATGTGCTTCCCACGGTTCAACCAAAATTAAATTTTTATTGTAGACTAGCTCGTGCTGAACTGCTTCATCCGATGAGCTCGAACAGTTTCAGGAGGAATTTAAAGAAAATAGTCCCTCCTATATGGCCTTAAAAAGACCAGTTTCAAACCTTCAACATGCTGTAACTTTAATGGCTTCATCCTATATTTGATTTAAACAGCATCTTAACATGAAGAGGGGAAGGGAAGTAGAGAGAGAAGGACTAGAGAAACTGCGCAAGATGAAATTGTGTATGTGAAAACAAAACCGTTTAGAAGATGATGAAAAAGAAAACAAACTGCTGAATGTCTTGCAACAGGACAATGTAAAAACGACAGTCTGACCCAGCACACATACATTTGACCTTTGTGCTACTCTTATGACCTATTTGCTCTATCTGTTCTACCACTTGGACAGTGGTCCAGATCAGCAGACATGAAATAAGATAAATATTCACTAATATATATGTATTCACGAAAAGCACTTATGCTTCAGCGAATTTTCTATTTCAGTTACAAGTATTTCGGATGTAAGCCATGTCCAAAGAAGATGTTTAATTGAAAGTTGATCAAAATTAAACTCAGATGATGACTATAAGAGCCACGTCATGCGATATACAAACTATCAGTGGTCATTGACATACTGAACCACTCACAGATGGACCACACTGGCTTTGGCAAGGACAGTCGGCTTAGACGAGCATGCCAATCTCGGTGAAATTACTGAATATCTTTTGTGCTTCTTAGGAAGCTGGCCAAACTGTGACTGAAAGCTCTACAACGACAATTTTCAAGCATCATTCTGACCAGCATCTGCTGCTGAGTCTTTCTCCTCCATCCAGTCCCCAGTTACTGATTATGAAAAGGGTTAACCAACTCAAGATCTCAATGGTGCTTACTGGCCTAAAAAAAATGCATACAAATTATTTTAACCGCAAACCACGTGACCTGTAGTGACGCCAGCCCCTACAAGGACAGCGTGAACAGGTTTCATGTGAAACTTCTTGAATGTTTTCATCTGTTTGTGTATTACTGTTTGAATGGAATTATTCGAGCTGCCCTGCATAACAATTGCAGACTGTAGACATTTTTTTTTCAAAGTGTAATTTAGTTTAATTAGTTTAATTTAAGGTTAATATAGGACCAGGTGTGTAGTGACACGAACAGTTGTTTTTACCCAACCTTTGGATGCACTCGCACTTCCTCTCGTACGCCACATCATCGTGTTTTCTCTCTATCACTAATTATGCTCGTAACAGATTGCAACAAACAGCCTCAAGTGTACACCAACGGAATTTATTTCATACAAAAATACATAGCTGCTCGAAATTTCTGACATTTAACGAAGCAACCGCTTTAAATTTAAAGAATAGGAACTGTAACAACGGCATTCACATCGGTGTTTTATATCAGATAAAATATCAGTTTATATTTATGTATATGAACATTACTGCATTTTTGCTTAATATGTGCAAATTATTCACATGGTTATGCAAAGTAACCATGGAGATGCATTCTGCTTTCAACTTCTGCTGTCACTGTGTCGTGTTTAACCCGAACTGTGGCTGCACTCGCACTGGCGCCACTCGGACTGCATGTTGGCAGGACACGCGACTTCTTCCCACGTCACTTCCGGATTGTCCCAGCCAATGGATTCGACCTGGTGGACTTGGTCCTGAAGGTCGAAATGGACCTCGTATCCGTAGGTGTTGACATTATCTGTTTGTAGAGAAAAATGACAATCGTTAGCGAATATTAAGAACAGAGAATTGAATCCTTAAATCTCACAAGCCTCAGTACACATTGTCTTGTTCCTCACACCACCAGACTGTCAATCTCTATCTCTCACATATCACACACCCTCTGCAACCGACACACTACAAACCACAGCCTTAACATCTCTCTCTCTCTCTCTCTCTGTCTTCCTCCCCTACCATCTCTTTCTCAGAAACATGCATAATACAAATAATAATGATGAAGATCATACGAAATATTATCTGGAATAATTAATGCAACGATAACAAAGCATATGTGAGTACATAAATTACAGCAAAAGGCTATTACTTGTTCCTGGTTTTCCATTAATACCACACCACTCCTGGTTGCCGTTAATAGGACAGACGTTGGTCACCATGAAGACGACAGGGTTGTGGTTTGGCGGTGCCCTGCCTTTGCCGGGTACAAAGCCACCTGTACAATGACACCCACCCTCATGATTGGTCTAAACATCAAGGTTAATTTTAAACACAGTATACATGTTATAAAATTCTTTCTTTAAACAAAATGGTGCATCATCTTTCATCTTCATCGGTTGGTATTTTCAACCATACGTACTTTTACAAATCGTGTCTTAAAATGTGTGTGTCAAAAGAATGACAAGCGAGTCAGAAACCAAAGATCAACTATCAAGGATGAGTTCACAAAAACGTCTGTGGCTTTTAAACTGCCGATAACACAGCCCTCAGTCCATCACAGACCAGAGAGCAAACTAGACAACTCGAAGAATAAATAAACACGAGAACAAGGAGAAAAAAGGCAATGAGAGAGATGCTGGGATGTAGATGTTCTGAGATTAATGTCGTTTCACCTGTCGGGGTCAGTCTGACGCAGTGCCCGCATTTGTTTCCACACCACAGACTGCTGCCGCCGTTGTCGAAGTATCTTTCGGATGGAGCTGTCACGTGTTGCTGGACATTCCAGGGAAAAGGTGTGTCTGATCCAGTTTGTCCACAGCCACAGGCACCTTTGTGGCCGTCAACATATCGCGTGGTGCTGGCGCACGGCTTGCCGTTGAAGCGTCTGACGCCGTGGGCGTCCTTCTGACACAGCTGTGCCGCCTCCAGCAGCGGGACTGTCAACATGGAATAAGTATAGCACTCTATATGGACATATATATATATAGTAGTTCATATACACAAACAAGCTATTCAATTGCTTTTATAGAAGTCTTTGCACTCGCGAAATAATTAAAGAAAAAATTTCAACACCGACCAGGTCACGTGGGGTCAAATACCCATTATAGCGCTGGCGTCTTTGCACATCTCACACAAATGGCTACAACAATTTTACAATTTTACAATTCGTAAAAAAAAATATACAATGTGTGGAGTTTGAGTAGCGTCTGCCAACATCTTACTGACTGTTAGATCACACCACTAAATCCTCTAAAACGTATTCGCAAATAGCACGAGACTTCAATGCATTTGTGTACCTACAACAATGGGAGGCTTCTTATATGACAAACAAGGCACGGCAGTGTAAATAATCTTGCACGACTACCTTCAAGTGATATTTCAAGCACAGAGAATAGAAAGTACACGATAAAGATTATTATGATGATTATCTCCAAGTACAAGCCCTTTTGATTTTTTGGGAGGAAGGGAAGGTGAAATATACGTTAACAAAGACCTGGACAATTCTTTTGTCATAGGCAAAACTAACCTGCAAGGCATATAACAAAAAACAACTTCATTTCCCCTGGGTGTCTCTTGCTAATTCTAAATGCTAAATTTCTCCTTTTTATATCATTGGAGTCTCCAGAATACCCACTTCTTATCAGAAGACCATAAAAAAATTTCTGAAGCTGATTAAAAAAAAAAACCCCATAAAAATAAGGGTTAATGAAAAAGTGAGGATTACTGGGATACTCATGTCCAAAAAAAAGGAAACTCAAGATATCAGAACTAGGACAGTAGGCTGACGACAGGCGATCGTGTTCCCTAAAAACTTTCACAGTCCTTCTCCCCACCCCCGACCTCATTCGTTTTTATGAACTGTGATCACAGATCTTCCAGGTAATAAAGGGAAAGACGTTGTAACTTTGTTGACTTGGTAAAAACGGACCTGAACACTATAGATCAATGTACTAGACATATTGGTTCTCATTGGATTCCTTGAAGAGAGGAAAAGGAAATTCTTCCACCACTTTTACCTGCCAAATTTACACAAAATGCATGTCTTACTTGTTTCGATTGAAATTAAAATAATTCTTTGTCAGCCGCTCAGACTAGTTTGTAGTCATCGGCTTCATTTGTCTTAGTCGAACTGTGTCACGTGTAAAAGTCGGTGCAAGATACTATTTCTAAAGTTTGGATGTGGATAAATAAGTCCCTTCCGTTCTCGAGATACATACCTACAACATTAGCATGGACAGAAAGAGATCAGCATCGTGTATACATATCCAAAATTAACCTATCGCCAAAATCTCCCATTTGTTGAAGGCGAGACAATGTAAACGTATCCATGTACAAACCTAAAGTCATATTGTTCTTGACATTTTCCTGAGAATACTGCTGAGTGTAAGCGTGTATCTCGAATCCTCACAAAAACATGTGCACCCCCGCTAGACCTTTAAACAATAAGCTCCCCAGAATCCATTTACTCAGACAAAACACCTCAGTGGTAGAGTGAACAAACCTCCAGCCCCCTGACCCCCGACGCTAAGCTCTGGGGTCAACAACCTAAAGACTCCATGATAGACTCCAGATAGCGGACTTGTCGACCCTCCTGGGGAATTTTAAACCCAACCTCCCCATACTCTCTAGTTCTGTCGAACATGCAAAACAGAAGTACTGCTCAATCAGATTGTAAGTTAAAAAAAACCTCAAGACATATATATTATCAACACAACCTGTATCAGGTATATGTCAACATGTTGCCATTAACCTGTTCCAGTTGGATCAAGTTTTCTGTGACTGTTTGGTTAGTTTATTTAGTAGGAAAGTGCTTCAACTTTGTGCCGATTTCGCACTATAGGTGGGGAGGAGAGGGATGGGGAGGAAACCAGAGTACCCAAAGAAACCCCCCGAGGCTCAGCCCAGTTTGCTGTGACATAAAATGTTAAACTTGTTAAGAATGCTGATTTCAGTAAACTAGTGGTGCGTGGTATACAAGCTCTGAAGCATGTTTGTAATCTTCCAACACGACATAAAATAAGTATGTTTATAGTGAACTTGGCCGAATTGCCCAAAAATCGATTTAAAAAAAATCTTTTAATGTAATTCTGTTTTCTATCTGAGGATAATGTCTCTTCGGGCATCCAAAAAATCTCTTTATTCACTCTCTCTCCCCCCCCCCACCAACTGATTAACTCATTCGCTGATTAACCAACAAACAGCCTTCTATATGCAGAAACTGAATTTATTTGTACATGAAAGTATGAGAGATATAACACATTGCACTTCTTTCTTTTTTTCAGTGGCAAAGATCTTAACTTGTACACGAGCTGTCTTCGACATTAACATCAACGATTTAAATGTAACCTACTCGACTTTCTCTTCTGTTCGATCTTTACTGTCTTCAGTGAAAATGTTTGCACGGCTGTGCACAGCAACTGCATGCTGGAGATGTATTTGAAATAGTGTAATGTAGTCGACCGATCCTCTGACATGACCAGTTGCTTTTAACCTGAACTGCGACTGCACTCGCACTGGAGCCACAGCGACTTATAGTTGCTAGGACACGTGACCTCTTCCCACGTCACTTCCGGGTTATTCCAGTAAATTCTGTCGATCTGACCAGCCTGGTTCTGCAAGTCGAAGTGAACTTCGTATCCGTATGTGTTCACGCTTTCTGTTAGAAAGATACTTGCGGTTAGTCAGAAGGAAATGGCAACAAAGGATAAAGAGTTGGAGCAGTATTTTATACTAAAGCCCGGGCTTAGACGAATATCAGACTTCTGACCAGTTTGGTTAAGTTTGTGCATGATAGTTTTATAAATGTTCGAAGGTTTTGTAAAACTTTGACATCTTTGTCAAATAGCATTGAGCATTCAAGATTGGTAAAAATTTAGAAACTATATTGTAGTGAATCCGCGTCTTCGTCATTAAGCATAATAAAAATAAATTTAAAAAAAGGAAGGAATGGAGAAAGAAAGAAAAGAAGAGACAAAGAAAAAGGCAGCGTAAAAAAAATGAAGAATAGAAAAAAACCACGATATTAATAAAGAGGAGCAAAAGGAAATAAAACGATCAAAAGTAAATATAAAAAAAAATCAGAAGGAAATAACGAACAGAAAGGCAACAAAATCAACAACAAAAAGACAAAAAAAATTACTTGTTCCTGGTTTGCCCTGAATGCCGCACCACTTCTCATTACCGATGATGGGGCAGGCATTAGTCACCATGAAAACGATTGAGTTATTGTTAGGAGGGGCGTCTCCCTCACCGGGTACAAAACCACCTTCGTAACAGCAAAGATATAATAGGTATAATGTACAATAAACAACAATAAAATAAGCAATGAAAAGGTACAAGAAAGAAAAAAACGCCTTTGTACGCCGTCATTTACAACACACTCAGTTTCCCTTCTTCATGCAGTTTAGACAGTAATCCATTCACACCACACCACAGCACAACACAACGCAACACAACACAGCAATACAGGCGTGCAAGTGCAGAGGACAAATAAAAAGGTGGGGAAAGAGGATTTAAAGAAAAGAGAAAGAAAGAGACATGATAGACAATATATACAACGTGATTTACCATGTTTGTGTCCATACAACAGAGTGTTTGTGTAAGGGGTGAAGAGAGAGAGAGGGGCGAAATACAGAGAGAGAGAGAAAGAAAAATGCAAAGTGATGGAGTGAAGAAAAAAAGCGCCAAGCCCTCCATCGGTGACAACTCTTGTGTCCTGCCATTAGCCTCGTCTCACCTGTCGGAGTCAGTTTCACACATTTTCCGCAGTTGCGTCCACACCACAGACTGCTGCCGCCGTTGTCAAAGTACCTCTCTGACGGTGCTGTCAGAAACTGCTGCATGTTCCAGGTGAAGGGGGTGTCAGTGTTGCGGGGTCCACAGCCACAGGCACCACGGTGGCCGTCAACATATCGCGTGGTGCTGGCGCACACCTTGCCGTTGTAGCGTCTGACGCCGTAGACGTCCTTCTGACACAACTGCGCCGCCTCCAGCAGCGGGACTGTCGACATTGAATGATGTTAACATTTCTTTAACCGCTGACAAAAGCATAGAGTTACAACGGCTGTTGTCTGCCTCACGTGCTTCATAACCTGCTCCACCAACTTGGATGAACTCATGATATGCTAATAGTATTATAGTCAAACCTCTTAATTAAGGCCTTCCCTGTTATGAACTCTCTTAGTTACGACTTAAACATTTTTCATTTAAGCTCATCTCTATTACAACTAACTCCCTAAGCCAACGTACGACCGACAGTTTTTCTACTCTATTACGATTTTTTTTTGTTTTTTTTTTTTTTTGTTTGTTTTTGTTGTGTTTTTTTTTTTTTTAAGCAAAATTCATGTTCAAAAGAAGTATGAAAAATTTGTAACTCCTCGGGTATTCATTTCGCCTAGGGGCCTGGTCGATTCGACTTTTGGTGTGGGAAAGATATGTGGGACGATATGGACATGGTAGAGTAGATAGCCGGTGTGATATTGGGTGCTTTTTTGTTGTTTTTTCTAATGACCAGCCCTTCCGGAATAATAAGCTTGATGAAACTGTTAACGATATCACACTTTTAAGATTTTAGAGAAGTCAACTCAGTTCTAATCCAGTACCATACACTATGCTCTGTGTGTGTATGTGTGTGTGCGCGCGCTTTATACATGCATCTCTAAGTGTGTGTGTGTGTGTGGTGTGTATATATATATAGTACAATATAGACCTTTGTCTACGTAGAATTTCTATCAGATGTACTGATTAAACTTCTGTTTTTGTTGCTGTTGTTTTCTTGTATTAAAAATGAGTTTAAAAAAAAGGTAAATAATCGGAGAAGTTTGTGACACCGAGAATCATTAATTTCGAAAACAAATTATCAAACGACAACTGCTTATCTATATTTTTTTTCGCAAGAACATTCTTGATCTGCATATATATGAATATATGTACGAACAGAATACAAACAATACATGAATATGTGTGGATCACAACTAACCTGCAAAATACAAAAACCAAACCAACTTCATTTCACTGTGCTGCTCAGACCATGTGGCTCTGTGGAGTCACAGAGGTCGACTTGTCGTCAAGTGGTCCCACGAGCTGTGTGTGCGAGTGTGAGTGCGAGTGTGAGTGGTGCATTGTGGTGTGAGACCTTTGATTGGATGAGGGAGGAGGGATGGGTAATTTGTAGGTCTTGCTGTTAGTCACCTTTTTCAAAAATATGAAAATATATGGCTGCTCTACTCATTACAAAAATCTAGTGCAGTCTATTTTTTTTTTAAATAAAAACAATATCTCCACTTCTTTCCATGGCGATGTCTTCTTGCATAATACTATATCGGAGTTCGTTTCTCCACAAAACACATGAAACAATTTCGTCTTAATCACATAAGATTACTTTACAGATCCAAGCTTAAGACTTAAAACTTTGTTTTCGCCTTCATTATTGTTGTTATTTTTATCTATTTTATTCTTGAAGATTTCTTCTTTTTTCCTTTCTTCTTCTATTTGTTGTTGTTGTTGTTGTTGTTGTTGTTGTTGTTGTTGTTGTTGTTGTTTACTTCCGCATGTCTTCATGGTCGACTTAACGGTTTTCAAAAATACACAACGATGTATTGAGCTTGTTGAAGCTTCTGAAGCAGGCATTGGAAAGACAGTTCCGAGGGAAATTCAGTAACCTGACTTGGACAGCATTGCAGACTTTTTGAGTCAGCTGCCAAGTAATCTGATGCTACAGGATTTCTGTAGTTTAGCAGTCATTCAGACGATTGACAAAGTAACCCCTCGACAGGTCTACATCGTCAACCTATGTTCCGTGGAGCAAAGACTTGTCCTCAGGTGCACTTGCGTCACTGCGCTGCAGACGTGAAGAACATCGGATCTGCTATCAGCTGTGCAAACGAAGCACTCAGCCTTGGGGACTGTTGTCGACAACACACCTGGTGTGGAGGCTAATAAACTGTTACGCGACACCCGTATGCAATGAACACACCTGTGTGACGTCAACACCTTGAGAAACGTGATGTAATGTTTACTGTTGTTGGGGAAAATCTCGTGTCTACTCGAGAGCGTTATTGTGTGGGACCAATGACAAAATACTATCATGTTCGGTTAGAAGTGGGTGGGCCTGAGTGAGTGGATGTGAGTGAGAAAAGAGGTAGAGTAGGGGCAGAAATATTCGCCAGGTCGCTTCAGAGGAGCTTGTTTCTTTTAACAGAACCACATAATAATACGTATAAACAATAAACAAGTAAGGAACCTCCAAAGTGTGGGTATTTTACTGATCAAGGGTAGTTATTACATTGGCGATTTAGTGGTTTCAGAGCTAAGTGCTGACTATTGCATGCGAGACCATTGTGATGATGGTTGTATGAGGGTTAGTTTAGTTTATTCTTTGTTACTCCTCGAGGAGCATAGGGCCGCAACAACACCCCACAAGCGTACCCGGTTTTGGGCAGCACCCCTCAGTTGGACCCATGTGGTTGCCTCGCTTTCTATTGTTCTTTTCAAGTCTGCTTTGGTCTCCCAACTCTCTGTTCCCCTGAAGATTCCAGTCAATGTATGAGGGGAATGATTGTATTTGAAGAGTAAGACTTTTTAGCATCTTCCTTTTTTTAAAAAATGTCGTTCAGCGTTTTCATGTTGCCAGAAAAGAAATTATCTTTTCCGTTTTAAATTAATAATATGAGCGTTGTTCTGTCAAAATTACTATCATATTGAGCCTTATCAGAAAGTTTTTTCTACGGGTAATGCAAACAATGTATGTTCCAGAGGTTACTATGGCGTGCACCAATTAGATTTTATAAAAGGACAAAAAAATAAAAAAAATAGGCTATGATACTAAACTAAACTATTCTATGACTTCATAAGAAATTTTATCAAGAATTAATTTTGTTCTCATTTTGGTAGTCTTTACTTTTATGGTCTCACCTTCACCTTCAAATGACAGGGTACAACTTAGAATGTCAGGCCATAGGTAAATCGCTATCTGTAAGACCTTTCTTTTTATGTCACGACTTGGTAAGGGTTAGGAAACAGAAACTCGTTTTCAGAGAGTGCATCTCGCCATTCTAAGCCAGTGCTGATAAGGATGTGCCTTGAGACCGAAATAATCAGTAGACATCTCTCTCTTTCTCTATCTCTAGACATCTTTCTCTTTCTCTCTCTCTCTCTCAGTGTGCAAGCACCACCAACTCGATCACGATTTGTGAAAATATTTTTAACCAGGCAAATGTTGTTAAACGTTTAAATTTGGCTAAGTTGAGTTTGAAGGTCACAGGAAACCAACGGTTGGGGGAGGGAGGGCTAATGTCCTGGGGCATTAGCAATAAAGTTTTACTGCCACTCTGAGACTTGGGATATTTAACTATTATGCTCTTTGTCCTGGCTAGTAACAGCATTAAGAGAAAGACTTATTCCTGTCCTATTCTCGCTTCTGTAAAACATGGAATGACATTCCAAACAATAAGCAGTAACAATGTTCTTTCACAAGTGTTCTCTAGTTTTGTACCTTCAACTGCCTTCTTCAACTTGTTCTTCAATGTGTGTCTTTATTGTTATTTACAGAAAAGGTCAGCGATTTATACTGTAATGTGTATAATCGTCACATGTACTGTAGATCACTCCTGTCTCTGTTTTAATGTTGTCACTACAGTCATTCAAAGAAGAGAGCAGTTGTGAGCGCAGTGGTGTCTCATGTCAACTGTAGGTCAGTCCTACTCGCATCTACATAAAATGTCATCTGAAAGAATGGGCCAAGGTGTGGGTTAGACTGATAACAGATGCCTATTTCAGAAAACAGACAGGGTATACCTTTATCAACTTGTTTACCTACTCTCGACCAAACCCCTATTCTGATGTGAGTGGAGGGGAAGGTTGGTGTTACAGGAATAGAGCCAGCACGAACTGTACACAGCTGTCCCTTCCCACAAACAAATAGTCTTCTCGAGTTCCAGCGGGTTGCGGTCAACCTGCACAAGGTCGCTAGGAATTGTTTGTGGAAGGGGAACAGAGGGGAAGAGTTCTGTTCGCTAGAAATTTTTTAACAGCTTCGCTTGTGATGTACGCACTGCAGCTACTGTTCTCTGTCCTTGAGCAAGTAGAGTTAAGATGGAGGATATAGGACAGAGCTGTTGGCAATATCGGAGGATCTTCGTGGCCTGTGGTCAGCATCGCTGCTGCTTCTTCTGGTACAGACTGCAAGATGGTGGGGAGAGGCAAATTTTCCAATTACGCTTTTTGCAAGCAGTGCCTCCTTCGTAACAGTAAAATGCGAGCTGACAGTAGTCCGTGAATTATCTTCTCATTACTTAACCACGCCTTCCAGTTGCTGTTTAGTTGAGCTACATTCCCTGAAATCTCTGCCACTCAGTTGATGCCGGTGAACAAACGCTTGACATCATAAACGAACGGCGAAACCCCGGGTATTTCATGGGCAGCCGCAACCACTAAACAAAAATCCATAAAAAGGTAGACTGGAGGCGGCAGTGTTGCAGGTGAATGGCAAACGTGACGGTACATCGGGGAGTGGGGGGGGGGCGGAGTCCCCCTTTGTGTCCTATCAACTTTCTGACCTTTCCACGGGAAGAAACAGCCGTTTGCACAGCTCTGACCCAATGTGCCTTTAAAAGGGTTGTACAAAGTTAAAGATAAAATTAGGATCAGTGGTGACCGCCATTTAGTATATCTATGCTATCTCACGAGAGAAATTCTTTTGCATTTGTATACTTTATTATTTCAAGAGATATTACCTAAATGATGCGCTTACTGTTGAGAGAAGCGACACTTTCTTGTGAAATAGAAACAGAGAGTTAAATATCCAAAATGTTAAACAGAACAAAATATACAAGTATGCTTCCAAACGCTGATGACGGAACACAAAGCTGATTAATGTGACACTAATAAAACCAAACAACAAAATGTTTAGACTTGCCATCAAAACGCTGACATTTCATTCAATGTAAGTGTATACAGTTTGTCACTGACTCAGATGAAAACTCATAGAAAAAAATTTGACATATACATGTACCTCTCACGGATAATTCAAGTCTCTATAGTTTTATTTCTTTTTTTTAATTGTACGGCATGATATACGAAGACTGGAAAAAGAAGCCAAAACATGGATTTAGGTTTTCTTATCAACAAACTCGGTCACCTACAAGGTCACATGCGTTGGCAGTCCTTATTGGTTATAGCTTAATCACAATGTCGACGAACTCGCTTCGTCTATTCTTATTTATTCAATAAGCATATTGATCTCCATGGCATCTCCCCTATCAAGGGTCTAACGCGCTTTCCATACTTGCATCCACAGACTGCTGCCGCCATCACCGATGTACCTCTACGACTGGCTGTCAAAACATTTTCCACCTTCCAGCCAAAGGGCTACTCTCTGTTTGTGGAGGGTTGGGAGGGTGGGAGGTGAGGGTCCAACGGTCACAGGTACCTCTGTGGCCGTCGTCCTCATGTGCACTACTGGGGCACTCCCGCCCTTCTTGTGTCTGACGCTATTGCCGTTCTGGAAGCTAGTACTGCTCTGCCTCCAGAAGGCGGAACATTTGACTTTGAAATAGGCGTCGTCTGACACAAAACGCAGACACAGTGTCGCAACATCTGACCATGTGCGGACTGCCAATTATAAAAATCGGAAAAGACGAACAGAAAGAATGAAAAGAGCAGGACAAACTGAAAGCTAAATGTGGACATTTTTCTCAATGAAAGATTACAAGATGAAAGAAATCCTGCTGTGCGGTAAGCCTGATAAATCGATGTAAGTTGTAAATAAAATTTTATTGATATTTAAAAGTTGACCAGCAATTTAAAAAAAAAAAAACTAGATTAGGCTCTCTTAAAGCTTAAAGTACTGCGCGTACGAGTATACTGATATCTTTTTGGAGACCTTTACCCATGTAACTCTCAAATCGCTATCACAAACACAAGATCCTTTTCCTCCACCCCCGCCCGTTCTCCCAAGAAGACCCCTTTTTCATTGGAGAACAACCCTGTAACTGCGGGCATGCCGTTTCTAGAATCTCCTTCATTCACACCAGCTCCATGGCTTTCCTTTAAACATTTTAACTAAGGAGGCAAAACTAAGACTTTACAAAATAAGTCGAGTCCAGTTCTATCTTACCAAAAGTTCTTTAAAAAAAAAAAAAAAAGACGAAGATGATGATGATAAACTTTAACAGATAGAAGACTTAATTATAACTTGCTTAAGACATGAAAAGTAAGCTTTACTGTTCATATAAAGTATCACACATCGTCTGCTGTACAAAGAGCAACTAGCTACTGCAAGATGTGTATTAATTGTTCCTTTTCATTTGGATTTGATATCCTTGTACATTTGCTGGTGCATGCTTGTTTGTATGTGTGTCTGTTTCTAGGAAATGGGATGACATTATTTTATTCGTTCAGTGGTGACATGCTACACATGATTAAGAAACTTTTAATGCGCCTGCATGATTTATTAAATGTATCGTTCGATTCTGTTAATATTTTAAGTCATTTTCAAAACTAAAACACTGTAATAAAAAATCATAACTAAACACCCTTTTCTGCAAATAATACCACCTTTAGGTCTGCATATTGCAAACAACAATAAAAAATTGTGTTTAAACATGAAATGAATTAAACTTCATACGTCAGATACAGGTTGTTCTGTAAACCTGAAAAGCGAAAGGACACCATCACAAAAACCACAGAACTTAGTTTCGGCCGTATGTCAGTCAATACAGTTACCAAGGAATGTAGCGAAATAAAAAGTTTCAGGCTATTTTGTGAAGTTGAGCATGCATACCACTTGCGGTCGTAGCAGCTACATCGTAATTAAACATTAACATCAACCACCGACAGAGTTCATTTTTTTAACAGTTCTCATTCAGCTTGGTGGACACAGTTTTTTCGGGACGCTCCATTTAAGGACATCACTTTTTCGCCGCTCAGTCAAGCACAACGAAACCCGCTTCGACTGAAAGATTTACACGTTTGTGTGAGATGTCTGGGCTCAGTCACAGAATGGATAATTATGTCTCACTGAAGCCTGTGCGTTTAGAAGACTTCAGATGCAGCTATAACCACAGTTACCCTACGCCAGTGCAGTTGGTGCAACATCTGTATCAGCTTGACCAGCAGTTAAATTATGCTGGCGGCACTTTTTCACAGTGGTTAAACCTGCATTCTCAAAGTGCAAAAGTAAGTGATTAAATTGTACCCTTCTTTGCCCCAGATAAATGCATCGAGTTAGTTAACGAACTTTAAAGTCATCGGATAGTTGCAAGATCTACTGATGAGTTGGTAGGGCTTTGTGTGATGTGTCAAATTATTTTACTTGACTTTATTATTGTTCGCCATTTTTCTTTTGAAATCGATCCATCTGGGAATGACGTGAGTCATTTGGTGCCATTTGAGGATTAAAGTTCGAAGGCGAGGTCGATTCCATGCAGAATCCAACTGCTGGAAAGTTCCGATAAAATTATCCCGTGACTGTAAATGTTAATCTAATTGCATAAATAAATATTTGCTTTGGCACTGTGAGTGTCATCATAAAAAAGAAGTGAAATGAGGTCAACAAAAAAGTGTTTGTAACAGAGCAAACTACTCGTTTAGGCTATTTTTGCCTTACAAGTACAGATATATATCTTCACGTTTTATGTAGATAGCATCATTTTATTTGATCAGTGCCGGATGTAAGAAAGCTTAAGTTTCTTCGTAGTGGCAGACAGATTTTACATATTCCTGTCAAATGTTACGCCACCCAGATGCATTAACTTATCAGACGGCATGTGATTCTGGGACAGTCAGTATCAGTTTCTACAAAAATGCTATCATTTTTTTCATCCATTACAGGATTTACAAATAGATGTTTTTAATAGTGAATAATTGTCATGTTATGAATGCGTAATTAGAGGTAGCGTTAAGCACTTTACAAAGAAATTAGAACAGGACAGAAATGATAATTGCTAAATAGTTTATTCCAGAGTCCTGTAGAGAGGATTGTGAATTAAGCTGTAGTAGTAAACATCAGTATTCAGTATTTGTATTTTAACCTTTTTTCCAGGCTTAAAAGTAGCTGAAGAGTAAACATATTTGCAATGCTTCACTGCAACTGACCTAAGGGGAAAAACCTCAGACATTTAGGGTTGGTCTGTGGGAAGATTCATCAAGTGGTGAAAGCTTGTGGAGCGCTATCATACTTTTAGTCTGAAAATGTATCAAATCATTCTCTGCACCATCACTTTACTGACATTTCTGTTGTCATTTTTCTTCCCAAACAGAACCAAAGTGATGCAAAGGAAGCATTTCCAGTTCCAGACTGGCAGCTGACCAGTGAAAGTAGTGAGGACAGTGAAACAGCATTTCCTTGGCTGCAGTCACCTACCCAGCCTGTACCACATATACCCAGTGATTCAGAGGGAATCCATATGGACTGGAGCGAAGGGGAGGAAACCAATATATCTCCATCCTCACCTTCTCCATCAGAAGAAGCGGAGGCAGGGGATCAGAACAACGAAGAATCTCAGAAACCTAAAGGAAAGAAGGTTAAGCGAATTCACACATGTGATGTGTGCCGCAAGTCATATCGACTTCAAGCCTCTCTTGAGAAGCACCTCAGAGTCCCTTGTGAACTTCGACCCTACAAGTGTGACATTTGCAGTAAAGCCTTTAAGCGACCGGATCATCTCAAAGCTCACTGCCGTATGCACACTGGAGAGCGACCTTTTTTATGTGACTTGTGTGGTAAGTCCTTTCGCCAGAAGAATCATCTGCAGAGGCACTCAGAGAGGAAACATGTCCATGGCAAAGAAGACGATGAACCTGAGGAGCCAGAGCCGGAGCAAGACTCTAGCTTTAACATATGTGGATTGTCAGAGGAGCTGGAAGATGATGAGATAAGAACAGATCACCGGGACTGACTAGGGTCGCGTCTGGTTTGTACACCGAAGAACAAAAGTGCTTCAACAAAGAAAGCGCTACACACCAAGAACAAATGTAAGAAACCATCCAAAAAGGGTATTATTTCAAAGAAAAAAAGGCTGGAAAATCCAAATAATCATGATCCAGAAGAAAAACCTGTTAACAAAGCCACTACGGATAAAAATGGAGCCCAATGACGCCCAACCATCCTTCCTCCCTGGGGGTGGGGTAAACTCCAAGCCACTAGGTTAAAAATAAGGAGTCAAAACTTGATATCATTTACCTCAGAGTTATTGTGTGTATTTAAAAAAGAGAGAGAGAGAGACTAAATTGTAAACTGGGTGACAAGGACTGTATTTTAAGTTAATGTTGATTACGTTGACATTCACACAGAACCAGTTTATCATACCCTGTCCCAATTTATAAACTTATGAAGCACTTTATATATGCTGGTATGTTTTAGACACAAAGTTAATTCCAACGCTGGGATCAAAGAACATGAATATTTTTCCAGTCTGTGACTGATTATGTTTATATGCTTGTTCTTCATTCATGATTCCAGTTAAGAAACTGTTTATAAATGCAAATTGTACAAACCAGACGGATATATAGCAATAAGGACCTCATGCAAGTGAGACAAGCAGAGCAGCCTCTGCTTGCCTACCACAAACTCTGCCCCAACGCAAGCAAATGCCCTTGTTCCTCTATGTGGGCATATTTGTGTGCACCCCACTATACAAACATTAGGATGTGTTGTGAATTAGAAATAGATGTGCTTTATCTTTAGATCCAAAGTTGTGTACAAATTTTATTTCTCTATGTGGTGTCTCTATTGAGTCATCACACTTATTTTTTACCTCTCTAGATTTTACTTGTATTAGTGGTGTTTCTGTCAAAATGTAGACTTTATTTTGTTGAGCTGGCAATAATATTGGCCTATGCTTTATAGACATTTCTGACAAAATGGTTGAAATGAATATCAGTGTTATTACACGACCTATACCAAGAAAATTGTACTTGCAACAGTTTTTTTAAAATCTGAAGTGTCAGTGTACATTTGTGGAATGTATAGGTTGTGTAAAAATGTGTCCCCTTCTCGTGACAAGCATATGACTTGCTAATGGAACAAATACAAAACCCATTTATATGAGCAAGCATATGCAGGGGTGATATACTTGAACTTTGCAAGCACAAAATGTGAAACTGTCTTTTACATTTTTGAACATGTTATAGACATTTGTTTTGGGGTTTCAGTTGATGCTTTTGTTTTAGAAGTTAATTTGTGAATGTCACTGCATTGTTTCTTCATGACGGATTTATTGACAGGCCTGATTTTGACTGCTATTGAATCACTGCAACAGTGTACAATTTTGACGGTAAATCATGACTGATCATTGGTACCTCATACCTGCAGCATTTTTTTTCTCCCCTGCTGAAAAGTTGTGACTTCGAAGGGTTGTAACTTGTGTTAGCAAAGGTGCCATTATGAGTGTACAATTCTCATTCATCCATCCATAATTTTCTTTTATACTTGCTTCTTTTGCATTGTGGGTACTTGGCTGCTGCTTTTGTCTCATGGCTGAAACTCTTGTGTTCATTTACTATTTTATTACAACTTTTCGCAAATGTTTTTTACATGCTGGTATTACATGATGTATTTTTTTGCATTTTACAATTGATGTCTCATGCTTTCATTCCTGACCTCAATAGCTCTTTGTTACTATATCTATTGTTTTGACTGCTTCCTCAAATAGCTGGTTTTTTTTCCCCTGTTCATTCCAGCAAGTGCCGATGGCATAGATATACGAAGTCTTTTAACTCTTACAGTATAACAAGTCAGTCACATCAACTATTAGACTGGTAGCTGATGTAGCAATGCAAAATGCGTGAGGATTAGCATTTGCAATAAAACTTTTGTTTGTTAATGAGATGACAGGGTTGTGATCAAGAGATTAAAAGACTTCTGAAGTGCGCAGTTTCAGTAAGCACAGCTAGAGCCAGTTTTTGATCATATTGGGAACAATAAAAATACTAGTCTTGGGCATACAAGTCTAGTCTTGTTCCATTAGATCTCATTGTTATATGTGCATGCAAGGTAAAATAGATTTTCTTTAAAAATTAACCATGAATATAGACAGTGCATGCACAGCATTTTATACAGTTTTTCAGTCCCTTTCCCTGTTCACTTGTCGCCATTGTTGCAGCATTGTTGGTTGCATATGGTGGAAGGTGACTTCACTGCTGCGCATCTAAAACCCTTACCCATAGTAATTTTTTTTTTTTAATATGTTCCTTGTGCAAGAACTTGTATATAGAAAGTTCATCGACATATTGTCTCAAGTAAAAGCAGATCATCATTTTGCCTGCATGCTGCTTTAAGTTTACTTCCTCAATTTTATAGCATCACATTGTTGTTGATTGTTTTTGTCTCTTGTGCATTGTGTTTGGTGCACGTTTTCAGCATTATCTCTCATAAGTGTCCACTGTGTCATCAGTGGTCTGCTGTTGACATGCTTTTAAAATGTACTTGGAGTGATGTCTTCATTTAGCAATCCTTCCTCATCTGAACTTGGTTCAGGCAGTCAAAGTTGGTTCTTAATTAAAAGCTGATCATCCACAAACTGGTTTTGTGTTGATCTGTCCTCAAGGTTGTTTCTTAATTTACCCAAATTATATTTTTTATTTATTTGACATTTCCATGGCCATTCCCACATGTATAAAGGATGTTTCAGACAACTTTGTACTAGTCATCCTGTAACCAAATGGCAGCCAGACATTCTCTGTAGGCACAGGTTTTTCTTTATGACTGCTTCATTTTGCATGAATATACATTAGTCTACACATGTAATATTTATTTTACTGTGGATTTACATATTTTCACATCTATTCTGTTAAAATTTTAGCAACAATACTGTCACCTTTTTACATTTGAAGTATTTTTGCATACTTTGGTGCTTCTACTACTATTTAACATAACTTCTGCACATCTTTTGACATGAGAAATGATATGCATAGAAAACTAGCATACAAAAGGTTCACATAGTATGTTGTGGGAATATTTTCCCATCCTGTACCTAGTTCACAACTTATATTCAAACCAGTGTTCTTCCTAGTTAATAACAAAATTAGGATTAACAATGTTGGCTCATTATTCTGAATGAGGCTCCTACCAGGAAGGATTGCTCAATTAAGACATGGCTTTAGTAATGTTTAAAGTCTAACCCTTATTGTTAGCTTTCATCTTTAATTCATTTGAAAGTGTATAGTGTGAATGTCTCCAGATCTCTGGTATGAGGAACTACACAAGTGAAAATTGTCATCATATTAATCTCAAATGCATTTTGTAGGCCTATTGCCATTTTCAGTGATTCCACAGGATTGTCACCACCATCAACCACCAATCCTTAGTTGCGATTACCCTTATTGTATGTTTGCCTTTCTAATCTTAGTTAAGGTCAGACCTTCACTCTTAGTTATTGTCTGATGCATTGAAATTGATTGATCTTAGTTGTGTTACAGATAATTTCAAATGTGATTTATAGCCAGTTTCTGTGAATGGACTTTTAATGTGCCAGTAAATGTGCAGATTTTTTTAGCATGTTTGTCAATGTACATTTCTTTAAATTCTTGTGGTTGGGATTCACATCTCTTAGTATTCTACTGAACGAATCCCTGGACTGTATTATATGGAGCACGAAGTAAATGTCTCTACTGTGAAACAATCATGATTTCACTGGGAACTAGGAATAGGGTAATATTCGCTCATTGGTTTCCCCATTTCTTATTACTGCTTCTCAAGGGCATGCCATTTTGTAGGAGAAACCCTGCTAGGCTTTGAGATTACTGGGACTACTCACACAGTGGAAAGAAAATTTTCAGGCCCTGTGCTCAAGAAAAAGAAGAAACATGGTAGCAAACGCAACAAATGAAATGATATCCTGTTACTTCTTTCAAGATTGTAAAGGCACAAATTACCATATGATACACCAAGCTTTTCCCTTGGATGTAGAATTATTTTTTTATATTGTTGATGGTACTTTCAACAATTTGTTGGTGGTGCACAGTGTTCAAAACAAAGGCTGTGTGACAGAACAAAGGAAGTATTATTTATAGACTGAAACCACTGCACAACGAACTCTATTGAAAGAGTACAGGCCATGCAGACTTCTACACTATTATTTGTAACATTGTCCTAATGGCTGTTAACTGTTATATATGGATGTATGTGCTTGTTGTCTTCGTAAGTGTTGAGCATCATCATTGTGCTAACTGGCAACCACAAATATCAATTTTCTTTAACTTCAGTCATGACAGTATTTTCCCATCCAATGATTGTACTTAAAATTTTGTACATTGCAAAATTATTTTATAATTTTTTTATCATTGTATTGCTTTGATTTCATAGTTAATAGTTGTTGCATTAGTATATGCCAAGTTTTAGGCAAAAATGAGAAAAATATACAATTAGATTTATGCATAGAAATGTATATTTTAGAAGGCATTTTTGTCGGCGTAAATAAAATCTCTACTCTTTCATTTGGCGCTGTTTGCGAGTTGTGGCAATGTCTTAGGCTTAAGTACAACACTGCTGCTGTTCATTTTTCATACCTTGCGGTGTGGTTATGCAAGAAATCTTTCACTGGTTTCTCAGTGCATGTTACAGTTGTCAGAATAAGCAAAATATCCATGCACATTCAGTGAATGTTTTAACAGAGCCTGTTCTTTAAGTCATTATTGCAATGAGGATAAAAATGAAGACTTCACAGCAGAAAACACCAATGAGTACCTAAAGGATATCTCCTGACCCTTGAAGCCTCCATCTGCTAGAACAGTGATATGGACCTATTATGTGCATTATTTCTAGAGCAGAGTATTGTTACCTCTGAGATAGCTAGAATGTCCAAACCCTGGATTCAAATTTCACAATCTTTGAGATAAATTAAAGGTCGACATGTGGCGTGCCGGTAATCATGCACTGTTCATATCTTGGCATATAAAAATGTGTTATTACTGATGCAAGATCTACAGGACACCTGTTATCTATTGTTACCATGAGAATACTATTAACACAGCATCTCCAGTTTGCTGCTCACTGTGGTTATTACAACAGCTAAGCAGTACATGTTGACATTTAGTAAACCAATACATAAAGACTTCAATGTTTGCTTGAATGTGCTGTTTCACGAATGGGTCATTTAGCAATGAAATAGCAAGTGATCAGTTAAAGACAAGATTCAGAGGCAGTTTAACTGCCACAAACTGTGCAAGATCTCCTAAAACCTTTTATAATTTTGTCAGAAAACATTACATTTATTCAGCAGGCTTGCCATGTCACCTGCACTAACAGCTTTCATTGGTTGAAATATGGAATTGTGTGTTAACAAGCTGCAGTCTGTTCCACATAACCCCACCTTCAATTATCAAGTGTATTTTTATTGCCGATACTAGAGAAATGACCGTTAATAATACAGCACAATGACATTTGCCCCACAGCCGTGCAGAATAAAGAGGATTAACAACTTGGTGGGTTGTAAATACAAGTACTTTATTGTTACTCAAGTCAGAGGTGGTGACAGGAGTCAGGTTTTGCAACTGTCCACTCTTAATAATGCCTTTCCATGCAGGCCATGACCATTTTACCACCCATGGAGGATTGGGAAAGGAAAGGCAAGAATGCTGACCTGCCACTCATCCATTAAGGTTACTTACTTGCTGACCACAGCATGCACAGCAAAGGCTTTTAAAAATATGGCTCCCTGCTTGCTATGGCGCAATTATTTTGATTCTGAATTTCACACATTCTTCAAGTGCCCTCTTTTCTAAAAATTACTTTGGTATACAAAGTATAAAACCAGCTACTTGAATAAGAAATTTGAAAAGCATTCTCTTGTTCCATAAAGATTACTGTGCCTGGCAAGGATAAAGTATATGAAAGCATCTCTATGAATCTCACACCAAGTTCCAAGAAGACTGAAGACAACACACACGCACACACACAAGGGCTGCGATGTGTGGTATGATCGGATTGCACAGACCACTGATGGGAAATACTGAAGTTATAGTGGCATGCGGAAAGAATTAAGTCTTCCTTAACCAGTTTTCTTAGTGAAAAAAACAAGCTTCAATGCTGACATTATACTGATTTATTTTTGAAGGCTGTACAAATCAAATGGAAGTAGTACAATATTTTACAAGTAAAATTTGTTTGATGGAAAAGGATCATTAACTGTATTAAAATCAATCTGATGAACTATCTTCATCCAATTTCCAAAGAATTCAAGCCAACAATGACTAATCAAGTAGAGTTTCATCCCCTTGGCCAGTATTTTTCATTTATGCAATTCAAAGAGCATTTAGTTTTAAGCATGACAAAGGATTTTTTTTTAAAAAAAGAACATCTTGAAACTTCTCTCATAATTCAGTGCTCAGAAACTGCATAACCACTTGGCCTCTGTAGAAGAAGCGGTTCAGAGATGGGAATGGAAACTACTGACCTGTGAACCGCATGTCTACAAGTCAAGCCATAGGCTAATGACAATTTCTTCTCTTACATGAAATAATTATAAAAAAATTCAATGTTTGTACACAAATGCTCTTCTTATTTTCCAAGCAACTGATGCTTTTGCAGCAGCATGCTGCTGCTGTTGAATAACTTTAAATATATAAACTAGTTGATGACTACATACAACATTTGGTGACACAGAAGCATAATATACAAAGCTGTCCTTTTAAAGAAAAAAAAAAAAAAAAGCAAAACCAACCAACCTAAAAACAGTGGTTACTTTGCAGACTGGAAAATAAGTTAATCAGAAAAATAGAAAATTAGTTGAGGTTAATGCAAATATTTAAGATTTTATCATGGATGACTGAATTTTGCATGGTAAGTCCATCAGCTAGATAACACTGGTTCAGGACAATCCTCTTACCACTTGATTCAGAATCTTTTCAGTTAGCTTACAAGGTGGCAACATCAGAACTTCAGAGACAATAGGTAGTGGCAATAATTTAATTTATTTTATGATGTCATCAAAACTGATAGCTCAGAGTGGTTCCTTAATGATGCTGGTATATTAACAGGCTGTCCAGCTGCCGGAAACACAAGTTATAGCATTGTTCCCTGTAATCAAATGACAATATCAAAAAGAATACATCATGGTCATCTCTACATCTGAATATCTGGCAGTGTGAACAGTGAAGGTGCATACCTCAACAAAGCCCTTCCTCTAGTACAAGTATTATGTGTAGTCAGTTTTGTTTACGGTTCTCTTCATTGTCTTTGCTTGCAGCTGTCTGTTAAAGGAATGGATAACAGCAAACCAAAGAGTAGTTTTTCTTAACCCCACTTTATATCATGGAGATGTTACCAAAACAGCTTCAAGCTGTAAATCACAAATCACACACCTTGTTTCTGAAATAAAAATATGAATACTTTATTTTAGTCTGGGGATAATGTATCAAAACTTAACATGCAAAGTAACATCCATAGGCCAGTCTCGGCCTTAGCATCCAACTGTTGTGACAAATAACACCACAAGCCCTATCAATTAGTAAAAATAAATATGCATAGTCTGGCTAACATCTTAAATGTCAAAAATAGACTATTTGTGAGATTTTATTTCTGTTGGAAGAGAGAAGGTACAGAGATGATGAACATTAATATCATGACGGTCCACATAAAAGTATAGAAGTGTCATTAGTAAAGCATCAAAGGCTTCTGAAAGATGATATGCATAAGAGGAGCAGCAGACCAAACTCTTGTCAAGACCTACTTTTGACATATCACTTTTCATGTGTTAGCTGTACTGTTATCAGATTTGAAACAAAATACAAGAGTAGCTCCAGAAAAGAAAGAAGTCTAGATACTGCAACAATTTATATAAAAGCGCTTATCCTTGTTTCTGCTTTTTATGCCTTCTGCTCATGGTGCTCTTGCAAGAAGCCATTGTCATTCGTTACAGCTCTTAATAGAAAGTGGCAAAGGGTTTAAATGGGAAAAGCATTTTGTTAACTTATAGAAAATAAACATTTAATAATTTCTTACACTGTTCACCTAGTTTTACGACAAAATAAGACACACCATCGAGCATGTACACAAATACCTGTACCCAAGACAAGACTCTTATAAGCACATTTTAAAAATAACTCTGGGTGGCCACTATAGTGGACAGGATGTAAAGCTGGCTGCCCTCCAGGATAAGAGAAGGCTTTTATCAGTTACACAGCCAATCTGGACGCACTGAGTGAACTTACATTCCACAATCAAAACCATATAGTGTCAAAGTTTTAAAACTCTTTGAATTGAAATTTGTCCTTACCATTTTCAAATGAACTATTAGATGTTTAAAAAAAAAGGTGACTGTGATTAGCTCATTTTATGATGGACTTTGGATGGCCAAGGTACTTGAATTTCCATCAAAACACTGCTTGCATCAAAGCGTGGAGAGAGAAGGGGAGCAAAGGGAAGATGGGTCCAGAACCTGAGCTTTACATTCAAAAGTCATTATGTCTTAACAATAGGGAGGTGCTTGACCTTCGTAACCACAGCATAAAGACAATGATACATGAGCTGACAAGAAATGCTTTGCAATCATTTTAAACAGCACCTATACACTGCTGAACACAGATTTAAGTTTGTTAGGTTGCACTAAGAAACTCTGGTGATCATGCTGCTGCTACTACTTTCCCTTAAACACTGCAGATATAGCAACATTTGCCTATGGCAAAGATATACATGAGACATACTCTACCACAAGATTCTGTAGAACAGGTCAGCTGTAAGAATAATGGACATTAAACATCATGCAAAAATGCATGCCCATTAATACTATGAGGTGAAGCTGTAATGTTCTCACAGGTTTATCTTTTGACTGAACAGCTCAGGCATGATCCAGTATGAAACATGGCAAGCAATGCAAATCTGCCATCATTCTGCCCATAGAAAATGGTAGGGAAGGCAATTTTAACAAAATGTAACACCTAAATCCACTCAAGTATATGTTGGAATCATTTCTCCATATGTTGTCAACAAATAAGATGTACTGTTGTCATCGCCTGGCAATGTAACAATCTGCAGATGATTTTAGGGACATGAGGAAGTACTGTGTCAGCTTAAATGGATGTCAAACACATGCCAGAAACCTTTAACCAAAATTTTAACAAAAACTTCATTTAATGTGAGGCAACAATATGGTAGGCTGGTTTTTTAAAATTTGACAAAACAGTCCGTGCAATATTTATTCTTCCTTAGCTGTCAAAACTGAACGAGAAGACAGAAAAAAAAAGAAATCTGTAAGGTGTTACATCCCATCTTCTGCAGTGGACCATAGTCTAGACAACGCGACCACACACACACATGCAAAAAGGGCAGTACAGGAAGCATGTTGAGGACTGCACCGACAATAAGGACGATGACAACAGTCCACAAGGTGCACCAAAGTTGAATGCTGCAAGGTCTACAGATCACTCTCGCCATATAGCGCTGTAGAGAAGGACATATAATCCAGAGCACCTGGCACAGCATCACGACCTGTATACGGTGCCATTCGCTGGATACAATATTCTGCCTGGTCTGGTGGCAGCTCTTGGCGCAGGATTTGTGCTGTGATGTATGGCTGTATAGACAAAATGGAACTTGTCAAGTTCTTTATCATCTTTTACACACAAAACCATTCATGAACTTGAAACTATCCTGCATGTTAACTTAACATACTGACTTAACATTTAAACTGCACATTTTGATTAATCCTTGCTGAAAAGAATGTTTCAATTTATTTTATAGGTCCCTCCCCCACCCACCTTGAACAAAAAAAAAAAAAGCAAAAAAATCAACAAAACAATTATACCTTGTCTCCAGCCAGAATCTTGAAGGACTGCATAACCTGCTCAGCAGTGTCAGTGTCAGCTGTCTCACGTGTCATGAAGTCAAGGAAGGCGTCAAAAGTTACATAGCCAGAGCCATTGGGATCAACAATGGACATGATGCGCTGGAAGTCAGCTTCACCCTATATTCATTTCACCAAAAGCAACAAGTCAAATGACTGATGACATTAATCAAGATGGGTTGCCACTTCAAAAGACAACCACTTACAATGAAGACACACAATCTAACATCCTAAATGAACTAAAGAGGGCGAAGGAAAAAGAAATGAAGGGTAGACTAGTGACAATGAATGAAATACAAAACATATACCTGTCGATCATCTCGGATTTTGTATCCAAGGGAAATGAGGCAGGCCTTAAACTCTTTGGGCTCCAGACGACGAGTTCGGTTCTTGTCAAAGTGGTTGAAGGACATGCGGAATTCATTCATCTGGTCTTCGCTAATTCCCTTCGAGTCACGGGTTAGGATCTACAGAGCAAATCCAGGAAGTTCTAAAAATTATTTTAGAGGAAATAGTTAGCTTTAATTTCATAGCTAAAGCACAATCAACAATACTAAATGTTTGTAGGATTCTCAAATAACTTTATCAGACCAAACAGTACACAACCTCCACCTACCCCTAGAAAGGTTGGATGGGGTCAAAAAAAAAGTAAAAACCCTCCAGAATATTCTAATGCATAGTTAGGACATACCTGATTCTCCACTTCATTGATATTCCTGGCCACAGCTGTCAACAGTTGTTCCCACCCCACACGAAGAGTCTGAAGCAGATAATAATGACTTCATTAATAAATCATTGAACATAAGCTCATTCTAGATACATTAATACTTCAACTAACTGCTCATTTGTGGGGCCATACATCAGCATCTTCATCACTTTTTTTTCCGATATAGAAAGTTTTACAATGGTATACAATTGCATACATCTAGGAGCTGATGGTTGAGGGAAGGTGGCTGGGAAATAATAATTATAGACTGTACGTCTTCAGGACATCATTTACAACTTTGTTACTTAAACCAAAGCACGTCTAAATAGAAAGACATATCAGGACATGGCTAGGCTACCAGGTTTGTTTATTCACAAGTGCTTTTTCATCTACCCTTAAGATGGATGTAATTAAATTACACTGGTACTATGCCATCACCTTAAAAGTTAAAACTATCAATTACACCGGGACATTTCCATTCCAGAAGCCTTGTTTCATCTAATGGTTAGGTAGCTATATTGCTGAAAATACTGTTGATAAAATAAAATTACAAACCTCCATAGTGTACTGTGTGTATCTGTTCTCGAAAATCATTGCTTCTTGCACTTCCTGTAAACAAAAGCAAAAAACTACCAAAACAATATGTCAATAAATCACAAAATCACCAAGACTGTAATATAAAATCCAAATAATAAACAAGCAGTTTTAAGAATTATTTACTGATTCACCAAACTCACTGATTTTACAGGTGTAAAAGAAAATTGTGCTAATTTGCAAATGAATCATATAAACATGTCATAACAAATAAGCAAAAGGACAAAATGAAACAAGAAATGTCTCTGCTCACCTGGTTGAACCTTTCTAACTCATCCATATTGGGCTTGTAAGCCACCACGGCTTTGTCAAAGGCCTGGAGCTTTTTGAGCTGATCTTCCAAAGAGCCTCGCATTTGGACACCAATGGAGGCAACTGCATCCAACTGAGCTTCGATCCACTGACCAACCACATTTGCCTTTGCGGCAAACTGGCGACGAAGCCGTTCATTGTTCTGCTGACGCATCATTTCCTGCTGCAGGGTCTGGTCACGGCGAGGAACCAAATCACGCACCTCAGCCCACTTGTTGGTGATATCCTGTGAAGCACGCATATCCACATTAGACACTGCTGTTTCTTTAAAAATTCATTTTGACAATGTTCTCTGTATATCTCTCCATGTGTTTACACACATACCACAGGCAGAATGGTGTAGGGTTCCAATCCTCTCTTTGCTCAGTACTAACAACTGAAAGAAAAATGTAGTTGCATACTTGCAAAAATAACAATAAGGAGTATTTACTGGTATTACCCAGGAGTCAGAGAATGTGCTAGTTAATGTGCAGGCAGTAACATCATGCTATGGTTAAAATTGTATCCTTCACTAGGCTTCTATAGTGGATTACAAACAAATCTACTACAGCTGACATGCTACAGTTAAAATTTTATCCTTCACTATGCTTCTACAGTAAATTGCATCAAATATATTATAGTTAACATTTACAACATTACTCTTTCTCCTGCTAGCAAGTTATTGTATTTAATCAAAAAGCAGCACCAAGCTTGCAGTCAATGCTACCTGCCTGGTCATAATTCCCAACTTTGGGAACAGATTCCAAGCATTTGAATAGGCACGATGCTATGTTTCTTGTAGTAAATTACAAGGTTTCATTTTTCCAGTAACAAAGAAATGCAAATTATATTACACTGCAAACAATTAATTCTACTAAAACCTACATTTCGAAAGGTTTTATAATGTTTATTATTTATTATTCTTTGCTTGTGCTCTATGTATTTTCCAGCCTATAGTGCACATCTTTCTTCACTCGCCTGTGCTGTACACTTTCACAAGCATCATACTCATGTGCAAAGCCAGTGGGTATAGATTTCTAAAACATGCAAGTAATTAAGGTCATCTCATGGGCATTCTGAATGATCTGTATTCATGCCAGATGGTTAGAGTAAACAAAGCACACACCACTTCTTTAAGCAGTTAGACTGGTAAGAGCACTCAAAACAAAAGCTTTGTTATTTTTAGCAAGCTGTGATGAACCTTCAGATCATTTTCTTCAAAGCTTTTATTTAAAAAAATAGGGACGTGCTAATAAATTTGTTTTTTTAAAAAAACAAAAAACAAAGAGACTTCTCTAAATCAAGCAAAAATGACCACACAGAAACTTCACTGTGCACTGAATCATAGGTAAATTATGAACAGTTTCACTGTGACAGTATACAAAACAAGGTTATGTCAAGGTTTCTTCCTGAACCATTGTTATTCTGCATGATTTGAATACACACGAGAGAACAGCATGCTGTTAAACTTAACACCAATGAAGTCAACAATTTTTGAAAAGCATACTCCCTAACCCATTCTAGGAATACACTGGATGTCAAGTCAAATCTGTGGAAGGTAAGTCTACAGAGTCTACAGAGGCATCCATACAAATAACATGAAGCATGCATCTTCATGCACTGTTTTGAATGGGATCAATGAAAAAATATTTATGATAAAGGAACTTCTAGTGTGTGAAGTGCAGAACAAATAGTGTGTAGCAAACATGAACATTATCATAAAACTGTGACTCATACTGACTTTTATATAAAGTCAACCCTTTCCATAAGAACCAGTTTTCTTGTGAAAGTGAAAGTGTATGCACTGTGAAACCAGAAGCTGTTCACTTCTATTTACATAAATAACTTTCTTATCTTCTATATACTCTATTTTCAAGCTAAAATATTAAAACAAACATTAAATCAAAATAAAGCGAGTTTCTGCTTTACCAATACATCCAGGTATATTCCTTTAATATAACAAGGTAATAAAAATCCCATTTGTATTTAAGAATAATGTTATATAATGTAAAACTCTATTACCTGCTTGTACACACACAAAGATGTATGAGCATGAAATTACACTACAGTTAACGCAGTTGCAGAACTAACACCACATGAAAACACCTCTTTTTCAAACAATGCTATGCTACTGAGAAGACGCCTGCTGGAAAAACATCACTGACCACAAAATAGAAGAAAATTGTAACATAATATTAACTAATTGATTAAAACACACCATTTCCTTTTTTGTTAGGAACCAGGCTTGCTCAATCAGTATCAAACTTACAGATAATAGTACCAACTTCATTATCTGCTTAGTGAACCCAGAATCTATACATAAAGCTGCATAATGCTGCCCAAACCTTTTTTTCATGAAGTTAATTGTTACTTACTCTAGGAAAAGCACACAAAAAAAAGACACCTCCACCATAGAAGGGAAATTACTTTGGTAGCTGACAGAAATGTGCACTGGTCTCACTCAGCCTTCAGACTAGTCGTAAGTTCTTTGAATAATGTAATACATATAATAATGTAAAACAATAATCAGAAACTATGGCATATAGGCAAATGGCTGAGCTGGCACCTGAACTACTCGGGGACAGTGACAACTGAAGGCCAAGTGTAGCCAAGTGCACAATCTGGTTAGGTATCCAGGTTGCCACGACAACACTTATTGCCATATACTAACCTCCTACTCCCCGAATCCAGTGCAAAACCAAATGCAAAAAATAAAAATAGAAAGCAGTTTATTTAGAGTTGGCAGCAAAATATGATCTAATAACGAGGATAGATGCGTCTGATATACTCAGATAAAGGAAGGCCTTGCTAAACCATCATGAAACAATTATTCTGTAAATAGTACAAGAGTATCATGTACACACATTAGAAGAATTAAAATATCAAAGCATGTTCTATAATTTTTTGACAAGTGAATACAATGTACTACACATTTTTCTGAACAGCCTCAAACTATCCAAGTAGTATGGGAGTAAGGAAACTAAAAGGAAAAAAATGGTTATACAGTGTAGAGCAAAACAAAAACTAAATGGCAAGTCCTGACAAGATAGGCAAGCAACAAATTAAAACGTTCAAATATGAAGAGAAACTTAAGAAAGAAGTGGCTGCTAGCTCTTTAACATAATGATATGAGTCACACATTTTTTTTATAACAGCATCAATAAAGCAGAAACTATATCTGCACACATTTCAAGCTCCAGAAAAAAAACCAAAACTGTGATTACGCTACATTCATTATTTTGGAGAAACGTTTTTACATTGATGTAATTATCTTCAGTTTAATGTTAATAAACAATACATATATTACTGTCCACAAATGTACCATAAGAATTAACTAAATTAAAATGATTATTATCATGTTTAAGTATGCACTGAATGTAAGCTAATAACCTGACCTGATGATTTATAAAAAGGCTCTGTTCTGCCCATTTTGTATTTACAGCAAGGGACAAAAGATTTGCAATCATCTCTTTGATGTCAGAATTCAAAGGAATGAGTGTAGCAAGTGCTGTTTAACAGTAGGCACTACAAGCTGAAACAAAAGCATTACTCTAGAGAGGAGTTCTGGCCTGAAAATAAAAAAAATTACTACTCTTATGCTAACCTGGGCATGAAGTGTGGTGTAGGGATTCTCTGGTGGAGTTAGTCCAAACTGCTGTCCGAGGCGAACAACTTCTTGTGCAAGCGACACTATTGTGCTGTACTCCTTGTCAGCTTCCCCTAGTGTTGCCTTGAACTGGTCATGAGCATCTACCAGTCCCTGTTAAAGATGCATCAATAATAGAAGCTAAAGCCAGGCTCTCTGTGCAATACAAACAAAACAACATAACAGACAAAATTCCTGTGGCTCGAGGTGAACAACTGCTCAGCAATGAGGGTGGACATACTTCAGGAGACTGGTCATATTTAGTGAGATACAACCGAGATTAATAATTATTGCTAAATACCAAATACGGGCAATGTAAAAAGAAAAGTGATGTGTTTTACTGGCGAGTAATGCCGGAAGCAGAGAGAGGGGGGGGGGGGGGGAAATTGGTGTTTTACGCCGTGTCAGCAACTAAGGCTATATTACGGCAAGCAGCCAGCCCTGTAAACAGATGCCACGTGCAGAGAAAGATCAGCGTGCCTGAGACGAGAAATGAACTCAGGGCAGCCAACCTTCACTGTATTGGTGACAGGCGCTAACAGCGCTAACCGTTGCGCCACCGGACCGCTCGAAGCAGACATGTTAAGAAACAGCAGATGACGGCATTAAGCAACAGTAACAGGAAGGCGGCTGTGTACACAGAGGATACCAAACTAACCTTAGCTGCTGAAAAAACCTCTTCTGAAAAATCTATAAAAACACATGCAGGGCTTCTGCTTACGCAAAAAATTGCGTACAGTATGCATTAAAAGTTCGGAGGACCCCTTCAATTTTCGTCAATGGGGTCCCCTTCAAATTTGGCGAAGAACAGGGACCCCTTAAAAATCTGAAGGGGTCCCTGGGATCCCAAAGAATTTAGCCTTAGCAGAAGCCCTGACATGACTCTTTTGGAAAACTATCTGGCAATCAACTACAATCTGGCTAGGGACGATTTGTAAAATGAAGAAACTGTGAATGCATTAGCCACAGAAGACTAACAGCAATGAGCGTTGGCATCAGAAGACGAAAACAAAAAGCCACAGGCAAATAAACAGTCCCACACAATGCCGATCACGTCATAAAACTTACAGGTCCGTACAATAAGACTAAAAGCACCACAAATCCAAGCAGAAAACAAAACTGAGGAGAGCAGGCCCTCTTAAGCCTGTTAGGCAAAGGGACACCACTCTCTCCATATCACAAAACCAAAACCAATTTCTTCCGTACAGCGAATTGCAATTCTTATGATGTCAAGAACCTTCCCCTCCTGATTCTATTTTTGCCTTGAAAATTAGAGATTTTCTTCCTCTTTGCACTATCACACTGTAAAGCATATGATGTTAAAATTTCTGCATTTTCAAGCTCACTTCGTGTACTTTATGTACTAACAGTATGCTGTCATGATTAATGTCAGCTTCCTGGCTATTTTATCTTTAGTTACAAAATATCCAAACAGATCTAGGGCCCAGCAGGACTTGCTCACCTGTACTTCTTCTGTTGTGTGAACAATGAACATGTCCAGTAGATCTTCCTTAGCTCCATCCATCCAGTTGTTAAATGGCTTTTAAAAATAACATACGGTGTCATGTAAATCATTGTTATCGTTCAAGCATTATGAATGTGTGTATACATACATATGTTAACTTCTTTGGTGTTAATCACATTCATTACCTTGTCTTGTAATGAATAAATAACCCTTAAGGTTACACAGGCTCAGAATTTGTAAAAATGATTAACCCTGAGAATCATGAAAGTTCCTGATTTACCCCAGATGTAGCTTATCTACAGCTAGGGGTTAACCATTTTAACATAAAATTCTGAGCCCAAGTACTACCCAGGGTTGATACCAAGAAGTGGAAGTACAAACAGAAAACCACCCACAGAATTAACCATTGACTGTCACTATAAACTTAGATATGAGGATTCCTTGTAAAATTATCAGTTTACTCACTGCAGCTCTTTTGGCAAACTCCAGATGCAGCTGGTCAATTCTTTCCAGCACTCTTTCTGCTTCTTCAAGACCTTCACGCCGCTTGACTGTCAGTTGGCCTAACCTGTCCCACTGGTCACAGATACGCTGCAAACAAGAAAATGTTGAATACCAGTGGAAGATAAAAATCAAGGTCTGTTTTGAAAATTCCTAAACAAATAAAAAAAGCAAAACCTATAAAGGAAGAATAATAAAATCAAGAAAACCACACCACAATCCTCCTTGCAAATCAAATTTTCAAGTCATATTAGAAATATACTGTTTCATACAAGGTAAATCATCAGATATTTCAAACGAATAGATTTGTGCTATATTCTTGGTTTTTCTGTCTTTTCTGCAAAATCAAGTCTCTCATGACCACTATCAAGTATCAGTCACCAAAATCACCACAAAAAAAAAACAAACAAACAACAAACAAACAAACAAAACACAAAAAACCACCTTACCTGGCACCTTGCATTAACTGTTGCCACATCGTGGTAATCCAGCGCACTGCAAATACAAAAAGATTTTAATTCACAAAGGTAACAAGTTATCGCCACCATGCACAGACTTTCTACCCAACCTTTGTTTTATTTTATTTTTTATCTATGTATCCTAAGCACATCTTCTAACAGCAGACATGACAATTGCTTTGCTGTACATCAGTGCAGGAAAAACTCACTTCAGTTCTTGTGCAATGGCAGCAATCTGCTCAACACGGTCTTGGTGAGCAGCAAGGTCACTCTCAAATGCTTCATGCTTCTTCTTCATAGCCTGAACAGAAATCACAAAATCAGAAATGCTAAATGAGCAGAACATCTCCAACCTTTAGAACATCCCTCTCTTTTCCTCCACCATTCCCTCTTTTACAGAAAGATAAAGTGGTACACAGCACAAAAGCAAACAGCCGCTTATACTATCTTACCTTTAACTCATTAAGGCGGCAGCGCTTAAAGTCACCAGACTGGAGCATCTCCTCCTTCCCTGTGGACCACTCTTCGTGTATTTCACACTTGTGTCGGAACTTTTGTGCCAAATGATCAAGCCTCTCCAGTCTAACGGGGGAAAAAAAATTTTAAAATAAAAAGCATGCTCTACAGTTGACAAAACCATTCATCCCCAAACAGTTTTCTTGACTAAAGTTATAACTGCAATCTCTCACCTCTGAAGTTCAGAAAGAAGCCACTCTTCGAAACCTTTCTCAGCATGTTCAAGTCCTTTCCAAGCATTGGCAATGTCCTGTAAAACAAGACATCAACAACTAAGGAAACTAAAACAGGCTGTCTAGCTGTTAATCAATTTTACTTCAATGCAGTTGGTTGCTAAAACTTAAAATGAGAAAATAAGAAACCAATTAGTAGTCACATTTTCAGTGTGTTACCTTGAAATAATTTTGATCCTATTGATTTGTAAGGATTAGATATCTTAATGAAGTTTCAGTGTCAAAACAGCACAGCCCCTTACCGAAACCATTTTACCCTCAGTGGGGAGGTAAGCAGGTCTGTTGGAGAGGCGAAGACGTGTCTGGAGTGTGTTGAAAGAATTCTCTAGCCTGGCCTTATCTTCAAGCTTTGGAGGCTTGTGTTTGCGACGGTAGTCACGAAATTCATCAAGCTTGCGTCGTGTGCCAGGCAGAGTGTTGTCTGTTGTGCGATTCTCCAGCCATGGGCGAGTCTTTCGAATCCACTCCAACAGCTAATACAATCAACAATATGCTTTACAGAATAATTTTTGAAATAAATAGAATGTCCTGCCAAAGTGAATACAATTAAAAAAAAGGAAGGAAAGAGAAGCAATAAAATCTTGAATATAAAACAATGAGTCCCACAGTTTCTATATACACAGCAAAAATGTAAACTAGTTATAGGAAATTATCCATTTCTGACACCATATAATTCATATTATCAATTTTGGGGTTTTTATTTTTTATTTTTTGCCCAGATCGTCTTCTTAGATTTTTCTCCAGTTTGGCCTCAACACATCCATAATTCTTTTACAGTTTAAAATAAATTGGTCATATTTAAAAACACTGAAAAAAAAAAAAGCAATTAAAAAAAAAAATTCGTTTTGCATACAATGGCAGCAGTCATCTTGGCATAGTTTATTTTAAACATGGTCGCTAATCAATGACCTACATCGCTTGCAAGTCGCTCATACTCTTCCATCAGTCGCTCGTTTTCCTGGTTGACTTTGAGGACCTTGCAGATTCGGTTGGCTGCAGTCTCGGCTTGCTGGGCCCCAGAAAAGGCATGGTAGTAGGAAGACACGTAGGCCATCACTGATCGCTCATCAGGTTTGGCAGAATTGACCATGTCTGATCAAGAAAATAAGTATTTCACCCCTATTAGTAACTGAAACATGTTATCTCCGAGCATGATAGCTTCAAATAAAAATGATTGAAAGTTATTGCCAATACTGAAACTGTTACTTTTCTACACAAATATAGAGTAAAACTGTATAAAGATTTATTATTCATAGCAATTTTTCTAAAAAGTGAGCTTGAATATTAAGAACATTTTTGTTAAAGCATTTCTAACCCTCGGGGTCCAACATTCTGGGAATATCCAGGTGTTTTTCAGCAATGTCAAAGGCAGTGTTCAGGTTCTCCAGGGGATTGTCCTGTATAGTGATTTCAAGATTTGAACAAAAAAAAAAAAAAAAAAAATTTAATATAGTTTGTGCAAAACCCATGTCACATTGTTATCATAAAAAAAAATATACCAGTGAGGAATATTCTTTTCATTACACTTACTTTAGCATTTCTGCTGAAAAAGAAAAAAAAGGCTTTCTGCACTTGGTATGTTTATAAAAAAGTAAGCTTTGCAAAGAAATGACAGCTTCACTTATCTGAATTCACATTTGCAGATGTTTCAAAACCCCATTAATTATAAAAATGTCATCAGTTGATCTACTAGCAAAAAACATGATCGGTTATCTATGAAAGGAAAAAGAGCCACTATATGTTAAAATGATAGGCAGATATAATGTGAGCTTGCTTTAGCATACATGTAACATTGAAAACACTCACATTCAATATCTAAATATGCATTATGGTTCAGCAGAGAAAAGATCGTGATCATTCTGGCAGATATTTACAGCACATTAATAAAGTTGCCCCTCTATTCACAAGGAAAAGTCTTAGGATTCCTTTCTCATACGAGCTCTAGGCAATGATTGCAGTACACGTAAATATCAGTGTCGAATCTTAACAGTACTTTTAATTCTACATGCATCACAATGAAAATAAAACATTTGATAAATTTGTTGCCAAAAGCTGTAGTGTCTGCATCTACCACCTTACCCCACACACTCAGTGAATTGCAGGCAATGCACATAAACACACATACAAACGCCATGCTTTTGTTCACCATACACGGACAGAGATGCAAAATATTCTAGATGGGCCACTTTAAAAACTATTCAGGCATTTATTAAGCATCCTTGCTTAAGAGAAAGCACTAAATGTGACACGTAAGCTGATGTGCTCTGATCTCAGCAGTTTGCAACTTTTAGTACAAACTCGAATGATGCACACTACATTACAGCAATGTGAAAATTAAACAATTTTTACTGCTTGCAACATCTACAGAAAATGATGAATCCTCATCAAGATACAAAGGAATCAAACATCTTCCATAATACTTGTGCCTGTTAGCAATGTCTATGAAGTCTAGTACATATGACAATACTTAGTTTACTTGTGAAAACCAGCATTCCAAAGATGGCCTGAAAAAATGTTCTGGTGACAAAAGGATATTTCAAAATTGATTTTCTTTCAAAAGAAATAAGGAAAGAAAATAAAATTGGACCATAAGGACTTTGAATTCTAGGTACTTTACGGTGGCAGATGTGGGCAAAAAGTACAGATAAAAAATATTAGAAGACTTCATTTGCCAAAAATCAGACACCATTTTCTGTCATAGAAAGGGAAATAGTTTTTCATTGTGGTTTTACTTCCAAAGAATGATGGATTAGCAACTAATTCAACTATAATCACCATGACTGATTATTATGCTATAAAGGGAAAATAGAAATTCTCCTTACACTATAGCCTCAAGAATAATTATTGCCATTTTATATAATTTCAATATAATATTGTTCAAGCTGATCTATGTATTTACATAATGCTCCCAGTAAAGTCTCTAGTTTGTTCTCCTCCATCACCTAGCGGTCACATCTTTACCCTCTTAAACAAATAAAAATTCAATAGGAGGGAGGAGTTATTATCAAAACTAAACCAATACTATTCATTAACTGATGAGGATTTAAAGTGAATCCATGGCGAAGTTTAGAGGCAGCCCGCTCTCTCACCTTAGACAGACTGTTGTAGTCAATAAGTTCTGGGCGGTGCCTATGAATAAGGGCACAGAAGGCCAGGCCATCCTTAAAACTGGAAAAGGTAAAGCAGAACTGTCATGCAATCTCAAGCAGAATCCAAACTCACAAGACATGCTTGCAGCAACATGCCATTCAAAGAGATGTGCTGTCTTGGCTTGTTGGAAGGAATATGTCTTTTATGCCACCCACCACATTAGCACCATTAACTGAGTAGGTTGACATGAAATTAACAGAATTTATGCGTCTTCACTGCAAAATGTTCTATGCACCTTACCACATGTAAGGCGTAACAGAAACGTTAAGAAATTAACAGAATAATCTGTGTTGCAGCTTGCTTTTCAATTCTATAATGTTTCTTTTTTCCAACTAGGCAGTCTGATGAGTAATGTGGTGGGTGACTTTCAACAAAAAAATCCCATAAACACAGCTTCAAGACACTCAGCAGGCAAGTGAATAGCATGCCAAAGGCTGCAGACATTCTGTTTAGGAAAAACAAAAATGCTGTTATAATCCTGCACACATCCATCTAAAAGATAAATGCCTTTCTGAAAATCAATTTTCTGTCCTTTCACAGCTACTGACTGCAGACTTCTTTCAACTATGTTATTTGAAACTATGGCCTGACAAAACCAGCGTGTTCCTCTGCAGCTGAAAGCTTGGCATTTAAGATAAACTAGTGATGCTAAAACTACTATGCATGAGCTATTCTCAAAATAGAGTACAAGATACATTTCACCATATTTACTATTTCGCTCTTCTACTTGGCAGAAGCCAAAAAAGCATTTTCATGCACTAAATGACAAGTACAACTGAGAATAAATGTTATCTCCTTAAAGCTGGGCAATATCTAGCAAAGAAACATTAAATCGGTTTTTCAGACACTAAAATATATTCAGAAATATACGGATGTACATCTATATATGCACCTTTTAAAAATGAATTTTCTTGTAACCTATGAGTAGCTCAAAATTATCAGCAACTTTAACAGCTAGGTTCCAAAATTTTACTTTAAAAATGGCAGTTTCCCAGTGCTGTGAAATCCTTTAGTACAAGGAATTTTTCTCACACTAAGATGTGAAAAATAATCTATCATTTGAGAATGCCTGCAATGGGCCTGTAGTGGAGTTTCATGCCTACTGACACTGACAGTAACAATTTAATTATAATTTCCTCAAAATAACACTGAACTCATTTTCTGAAAACAGATCACATGCTTTTTAAAAACTACAAAGGCTGTTTCATCATATATATATATAGAAACTGTACAACGTCCTAAAAGATTTCTTGGATTCACATGCTACAATTAACAGATTCTTTTAAAAGATTAGACTGATATGCTCATCTGACTGATCAGAATACAAAAGTTCAATTAAACAAAAAATTTACAGGCTTGGAAATTTTTCACATGATGTCCAATAATTACACATGAAAGGATGCAAAGTCTAAAAAGTCAGTCTGCAAATAAAATGAAAGAACTTTCAGAAACGTTGAAGACAGTCCATGGATCTGCAGTGCTCAGGCAAACACGCAACGCATGCTAAGCAGGCCAGGAAATGGGGGGAAAAACTAATATGGCAGCCTTTGCCCATTTTTACCCGAGATAACTTGTAATAGTCTATGAGATCTGGGCGATGTCTGTGAATCAGGGCACAAAATGCTAAGCCATCTTTCCAGCTGAAACAGGCCACAATTCTTGTGAACAACATGCCCTAGACACAAAATTATACACTTTGTAATGATCTTGAGAATCAAGAACTAAGTTACTTCCCTTCTCTATCCAGATGATCCCACTTTTAAAAATTCAACACATTGCTTTGACAAAAAAAATTACAAATGTGATCTTGTGAACAAAGAACTTTCTGCAACAACAATCAAATCTTTTACATCAGAGATTTTACATCAGAGATTTTGTAAGAAATCTCTAGTCACTCACCGAAACTACAGGTTCTGTTTAACTACTAGGCTTATTTTAACTGGCAGGTTTACCTAAGATGGAAGTTCTGGACATTGACATTTTTGTATGGTGCCGTTTTCCGCTGGCACCATAGCAACAGTCCCTCTTTGGCGGTCAATTCTGTTTGAAAAAAATATTAACTCAATATCATTAAGCATGCACAAACTGCACAAGCTTCTAAAATATCAAGAGGAAGATTCTAAAACAAAACTTATTTCAAAATGCACCATATTTCTTGGGGGTGGGGTGAGATGTTTGCCAAGAAAAGGTACATACACTTTTTTAAAAAATATATTCCATTTAGTCATGTCTGGAAAGCCATCAGGATTTGACCCAAATGCGCAGAAGTATGATCTTTGGTTGTTACTCTTTTGTTCAGGGCTGGTTATTTGCTTTGCCCAGCACACAGTTATTTTTGCATCTCCCTAAGAGGACTACTTCCAGTCTGCCCTAAAAGATAACTTGATACGTTGAATATTTGATTCCAATAAAAAAAAAAAAAAACAGGAAAGCTTTGGAAATTGGTTCTCCTTCTCTTCAGCTCCCACTTCTGTAATGCATAAAGCCATTCTACAACTTTTTTTGTTGCCTGCTGCTTTAGCTCTATCCAATGCCTCATACAGCAAGTGAAACAATATGCAGTCACCATTTGTGTCCCTCTCTACAATCTGGTCACTGGTCCTAATCAGTGCTGTGTAGCGGACACAAAAGTTCACAGAAGAGAATAAGAAATTCAACAATCATTCAAGGGTCACGGATGAAAAATATCTGTATGCATATACATGCATGTGTGTGCGTAAAAATATCTAATAAAGTGCTTTGAAAAACACCTTTCCCCAGCACCAATGCCTGATGCACAAGGACACATTTTTAGGATAGGTGTAAAATTTACCTCTATACATAAACATGTATGCATTCAGCATACACAAAGGTGGTGGAGAAAATCAAAACACCTGGAGAAAAACTGATGGGTCAGCCATGTCAACATGTATCAAAATCCAAAAAGATATTACAGCTGAGATTATCACCGTCACGGTTGCAGGTGTGTTAGTCACTGTGTGACCAAATGTATGCATGTGTGCTCACTGGTCAAGTCAACCATTTACCAATTTGATCATGAACCTTAATCAACTTTGACCACAGACATAGCCAATTCTGCCGCAGCCCTCAGTCGATTCCACCACTGAGTACAGAAGTTACTACTTAGTATAATGACACATTTGTTACTTGTTGAATGAAACCAAATTAAAATGATCTTTTTTGCTATAATAATTAGTCACGTGATATATGTAGGACAGCTATCTCTGTCATCATATGAAAATCAGATGCTGCTTAATGTGCCGCATGAATACCTATATCTGTCCATCCTTCTAACCCATGTTCTCTAGATCCTGATCATACCCTAATGCAATATTGCCTTTCAGTGGAACCCCATTTTCCTTGCAAATGTAACAACTTAGACTGCATGCATCTCTCTCCTAGGGTGTTGCGTGAAACAAGCCTCAAAAGAACATGTTTTAGTACTGATGCTTTTGTCGGTAGATTCAGGAATAACTTAGTGTCACGTGGTAACATGGGAATTTTTATAAATATATATGGAAACTTCCCACAAAGTCTAGACCTGAGTAATTAAAAAGGCCTTGTGTATGAACAAGTGTTAGATGGCCAGAGAGTACTCAAGCAAGAAGCCAACTAACTGCCACCTGCAGCCAGATGACAGGTGTGAACAGCGGCCAGAGCAGAGCGGCACCATAGAGATCTCTCACAGGTGGCCGATGGACCTTAAGCAAGAGAAATAGTCTGCTTCCCCCAAAACCTATCATATGCAAGGCACTATCAGTGTCGACCAGGGAACAAGATACAGGTATTCACAAGGAAACCCCATTTTTAAATTAAAACTGTAAAGCACTGAAAACATGAAGTTGTTAGAATATGTAAAAAAAATCGAATATTGATTTGGGTTCTTTCTCTCTCTCTCACAGAGCAGTATCTATGTGCATTAACCAAGGGAAAAAAAGCAGAGTACATAAAAATTAACTGTCACAGACTTGCACATACATGTTAAATGTGATGGACGTTCAGTGTACCTGGAAACATCTGGCATCATAGGCACTACTAAAGGGAGACTTTAAAGTCAACATTATTAGCCCCATCTGTACTTTTGTCTTTTGAATGGGTAAATATCACATCTCAGTACATGGTAACATCAATAAAGAAGCTGATGTCCAGAGGCAGACTCCCAGCACATAACATAAATACAAGAGAAGAGCAAGTGAGGTGGCATCCTCTTGTTCTCCACATATGGCTGCAAAAACCAAAAATCTCAATCTGTCGAAAACATGTATGAGTGCAGTGCAATTTATAAAGACCTGTACAATTTCAGTTGCTCCTAGTTAATGACCTGAGGCAGCAGGATTTGGTAACTACAGTACACACACACAATCTTTTCTCTTTAAGAAAGAAAAATCTACATACCTTCTACTGTGATGTCCTGGATGGCGAACCTCAAGATAATTGTCCATATCATACCTAGCGTCATTTTAACATTTCCATCAACAATTTCTGAAAACAAAAGATAATCAAAACTTTTATTAGCTTCATGTAATTACAAAAAAAAAAGACAAGTTCAAAGGCATTTTTCATATTCATAATTTCTGAAGTAACTTAATATTCTTTATTCAGTTTTTTAAAAAAGTTTATGCTATTAATGTTAATTATAATAACACTAACATCAGTTGGATACAACTGAACTAAGGCTAGTTCATCACACACTGATTCTACACATCTACCCCACTCCAATCTCTATACAAAATCCAAATAAATGAGGTACACAATGCAGCCCTGAAAGTTTGAAACAGTAAAGGGTGGTGAAACATACTGCTAGTCGTCACAGAAAATAAAGATCCTATTTACTAAAAAGACCATTTCTATATGACAGTCTCATAAATTCAACAATTTGTCATTTGCAGCATACTTTCTAGACATCACATGTGCACAGAGCTCATTTGGTTTTAAAACAAGTTTCCCAAACCCAAATTTTGAAAAATAGGAAATGATAAATAATACACCATACACAAACATATTGAGAGACTTTCACAATCTGTCTCTTTAAGTTAAACGCTGATGTAGAGGAAAGTAGTAGTAGAACAGGACAATCAAATGCACTCAAGAAATGAATTTTATTTTTAAATGATTTGGTTTATTTCATAACAAGTTTCTCATTATCCAGATCTTTTTTGAGCTCTCAAGACCTTCATCCTACTTAGCTTTCATTCATTAGCATTCATATTATGCAACAAACGTGAATTTTACAGAGTGAATATGTGAATGAAATGTTGCAACAATCTTAGGCATCAAATAACATGATGTTGCATGTTGCCATTTTTAAAAACTTTTTTAAATGAGGCATGACAATGGGTCTCCTGCATTGTTTAATAAACGTATATGAACTGCACATGCCATTACTGTATGCACAACAAACCCCATGTGTGACTAAGCATAACCACCTAATAATGATACACACTAGTAACCCTATGCTCAAGGAGTAACAAGGACTAAACTAATAATACACACAAGTCATAGCCTTATCGGGAAATCAAGATGGGAGCAGTGATGAGCTAGAGTGCACATAAAATACATCCTCTGAGGGCCGGCTTAGTGTGAATTCTGTGGTCAAGGTCAGGCTTCAGATAACATTCTTATCAACAAATTTAACAGTCTTCTATGTCCAGAAAAACAGACTTATCATAGGAAATAAAATGGAGGAATGGTGCACTCTTTTAAAGTAAATATTAAGCCTACAGAGCTGCTGATGACTTGGTCTTAATGAGCAACAACACTGAAGATAATCCCACTTGCACCCATCCCAACATAACATCATACCCTCCCTCTACCCTCTCTCTCCCATTCAGCTTGTGGGCACTGCACCCTATGACTTAGGAAACACTAAAGGATTTGTCAAAAGCATCACCATTATAAACTTTTTTTTTTTTACATAAGCTTATTTTATCATGTTTCATGTGATGGGGAAGAAACTGTCAGACTGACCTAGAGCAGCTTAGGTATACAGCAATCCTCACATTATTAATTAGACTCAAGACCAGATGCTAATGAATGCCTGTCTAATCTTATTAGAAATATATGTGAATTATGCATATGTTTGTATATATACACACACTGTAACAGGGAAGTTCAAAGACTAAAGTTTAGCTATAACTTGCTGCAACATATTCCATCCTCTAGATACTGTACAAACTGACCTAGCTATACAACAATCTTCTTGTTATTAGACTCAAGGCCAGATGCTAGTGAATGCCAGTCTAATTTAATTAGAAACATATGTGAATTATATATATATACATACACAATGTAACAGGGAAGTCTAAAGACTAAAGTTTGGCTTTAACTTGCTGCAACATATTCTGTCCTCTAGATGTTGTGCTAGACCATCTTTCCGGAAATGTTCTAGAAATCTTTTAATTTAGCAGCTCTATCCATCCAACATTAACACTGATGATCTTGTAGTTCATGCAGCTTCATATTATATGAACATATGTCTTCCACCTATGCAGACACAAAATTCTGTGTCGCTCGGCCATCCACTCCATCAAAATTATATGCTTAATAATTAAATGTTTTGTGGACATTTAGCAAACTACATGTGCTTAAATTTGCTTGGATAAAAAAAAGTTACCATCAGAGCTTATTATAAAACCACCTGGTATAAAACACTCAAAAAGGATCATTTGAATTTTAGTTATATTTCAAATGAGAAGGTGTAAAAGGAGAAGGTCTTAGTTGTTAATACCCTCAGAAACTCTACATCCTTAAATTCCACTAACTCCTAGATGGCCATATTTTGCATTAGGCCTTCCCCCACTCCCCACCCAATCTAAATGTTAGGCTGCTGTCTTTTAACATATTATATTAAAATATTTCCTAATAAAGGAGAAAAATAAAACAGATAAGACAAACTTACGTATTTCTGAATTTAAGACTGTTCTTTTACGGAATTATTTTTTAAGGAATGCTAATCCATTGAAACATGGACAAAAGCATATATTGTAAATTAGGTTGCTGAAGTATCACTTATAACATACCTATTTTAAAATCTCTAACAATGATTACACCAATCAATAACAGTAATCGAGTGCAGTATCTTACTTTTAGCAAAAACAAGCCAAATAAATGTCACTTCTAGTTAATACAAAAATAAACTACATTGTGTGGTGATTTAACTGCTGCTATTTTCTGCAGCATAAAACCTACAAATTTCAATGCTTAACCTTTGCCTCACCTTCTGCTCCTATTGACACAAGCTTGACACCTTTAGAGGCAATAAAATCCAAGGCTTTGTTTACGTTGGCTATTTTGTGGAACCTCATTTTGCCCCTGTCTGGTTTGGGCAACTGTTCCCCAGAGATAACCTCTAACAACAACATGAGTTTCAGTCCATTGCGAAAGTCTTCTTCTATGTTTTCGATTCCTGTTCCAGCTTTTCTCAAGTGAGAATTGCACCATGCTGTGAAGGTCTGCAAAACAAATTATACAAATAAGAAACATGTAATAAATAAAACCAAACTGTGTAGCATCATTATAAAATTAAGGTAGTACAAGAAGATGATACAGCACTCTTGCCTGATATTCCCATTATAATGCAAAGGCATTTTTTCTCTTATAAGACTATAACATGATATTAAGAATGGCACAAAAGCACAGAAATATGAAGCAGTTTTAAATGCAAAAATAAAAACAAGCTTTACAGATACTTCTTACAGAAAAAGGATAGCTAATATGCCACATAGTGCCTCCTTTGGAAACTGATAACAAATCATTATTCATTATTAAAGTTCTAGGCAACACTTTCCATAGGGAAGTAAAAATGTATTACTAATTCTTAATGATGGTTACAGAAATCTTCTTTTACTCAAATTTCAACATCATATTTTTATAAATCTGGAACACTATTAAAAATGAAGTCATAAGTATCTTCCTTCTCTGATGATTTGGTAAATCTGTGTATGTAAAGTTCCTTCCAGCCTGTATTAACAGTTAAGTGAATGCAGCAGATGTTTCCTTTAACTTAAGAGATAATACCAGTGGCTTAATAAGTTGTCTGCTTGATACAATCAAGACATTTGCATAACCTGTATTTTACACATAAGTACTCTGACTGCAGGTCTTTAAGAGTTAAGTCTTGAATAAGAAATATGATTTATAAAGCGCATGATCACACTCATGAAGAAGTATACTCTCTGTGCTTGAGACAATGAGACATGGAAAGATACAAAGGACAGAAGGAAAAACAATTATGCAAAAAAGTAACAAACACAGAAGTAGCAAAAAGGGACCAGGGAACAAACAGTATGGATGGAGAGTATCATAAATCTGCATATAAAGACAAGAATGCAGACTAGTCATTTGACTTTAATTACAACTATTAACAACTAATCAATCAATGAAAAAAGTGAAGGGACAGAAAATGGACTAGCATTTTGCTGATTGGTGTAACGAGTAATGCTCAGGGAACAGATGTGTATATATGAATATATGGAATAGCTAAAATCTGTAAGGTCTATTCTTTTGTTAAAAGACACTTAATGAGACACTAGTTCTAACTTTTTATCATTTATTATGAAAACACCTATACCATATACACATCCTTGTGACTTTATCACAAGGTATATTAAAACTTTTCTGTGTTGTACATCATGAGCCTTTCTAGAGCATGTGGGAGTATATCAGTAGATTATTTAATAAACTTATAGATATATCTTGCTTGCCATGACTTTTGAACAGACCTGGAGTTCAAATAGTACAATCTCAAGACGGTTTTTAGTGCATTACACCAATACAACTAAAAAAATACAGTGATGTGAAAAAATTAAAACCAATTAAAACCACATATTCTAATAACAGGAAGAGAGCTAATCCATCCATCCCAAACAGATGAACATGCATTGCCCTATCCTTGTCATGCACGTGTGTTGACATACACATATTTTTTCTATTGCACTTTATGATATATATCACGCAAAAAGCTTTCTTTGATCCAGAGAAGAGGACTCATTACAATTCAAGTGCATCACAAGTATCCTTCAATGTACTATTAATAACTTCAAATTACAATTGCTTTATGCCAATTTCACTGTATACTGAACTACTACCATACACTTGACAGCTTAGATGCCTTACCCTAACACACCAGGACTCCCTGTTTTACCACTGCACTGCAGTGAGGCAGGTATGCTAGGAATCTAGCCTACTGTGTATCCTCAGCCACACTGAAAAGCGCTAAAAAGGTGGCAAATGGTGAGACCTCAATATGCAGTTACACAGAAGCTGAGATATTTTATTTTAAAATAAATGTGCCTGTGCTAAAAGCCTGTATTGATCCCCACCAAAGCAATGATACCTTGAAAGTGCAAGAGTACTATGTGTTTCTGTCTCACTTACCACTCTACTTTTCTCATTTTTGGTCATTATAGAATAATGTACCTGACTCATGGGGGAATTCCACTTTTTGCATTGTACGTACAAACTTAAAAACATGCAGCCACTTAACAGAAATAACAACATTCAAAATTCACTTAAAATGTTTACTGAAACTACCTGCTCTGTTCTGTATTTCTACTTGTTTAAGAGTGACAGAAAAATATCAGATGGATCCATACTGTTTGGTTTTGACTCGAACATTCTACGCATTCTACGCATTTCTGCGCCTTTAAAACCTTCATATCCATAAATAGACAAAAGTAAATTAAACTACACCCTCTTTTTTTCTGAATGTACATTTTCGGTATGTTTCAGTGACCTATATGCGTGCGTTTGTCATTCCGAATCTGAAAGACGCAGTTTGCATGCCAGGTGTCTCTTAAAAAAAAAAATATGACGCTGACAGTTAAGGCACATATTTTTTTGTTTTGCATGTCTAGTTTTGACCCCGTGAGACATTACTCCAAAGTCCTCGTTGGTTAAGTCTATGTAGAAACATTTCATTTCCTCCAAAGGACGTGCACTTCGACATCTCGGGTCAAACATCAAAACCGGCTTCAGTGGAAGCTATCACCTAAAGGGGAGCCTTCTTCTCGTTGACACCGGTCGCTCAGCTACGGATGCTTGCTTTTACAAAAACTTCATTCACTGCCTATTGGACACTTTAATCCTCAAGTGGTCTATCATCCCCAGAACACGGGTATCATTTGAAAACAACAAATGCCATGTAAAAGAGACAATTTGTCCCAAGCCCCGCCCCTTGAGTGCTTCCTCCATATTAGGTGTGCAATGAAAACCCTAGCGTAATGGCGGCCGCCAGGGAAGTCCTCCAACTGACAGACTGACCCTCAAAACGCACTAATATCCCCAGTTTGCAATAATCCTCTCTCTCTTCTTTTTTGAATTCTCTTTTAAGCAAATGCTTATTACTTACCACAAAATACAACGTAACACACGAGAACGAGCACTGACCTTTTTCTGCTGCTTCTCCCATGCCGGGTCGAGTAATCCCTCCCGATCCCACTCTTCTTCTTCTTCCATGTAGCCGTCGTTGTAAGAATCTCCCATCATATGGGACATTTACTTATTACTTTCTCCTCTCCTCCCCGACCTCCAAAAAGCTGGTAAGATTTTAGGTGTTAATTTTGAAGCCAAAACGACTTGCGCAGCCTAGCAGTCGCCTCAAAGGGGCTGATCGCTACCCCCGCCAGGAGAGACTTGTCACGTGACAGGTGGCGGAAGTGGCCCTGATGCCGTTGTTTCGTCATCTCGCGATGCGAAGGTAGCGCGCGCGGGATTTGACTCACAGTGCTGCTCGTCTGTATCCTTGTGAGTGCTGTAAGGACTAACTGTGTATATCAGAGTGTTATCAGACTTCCTAACGTACTTGCTTACATTACTGTTCAATTTAATGACCGCCCTTTATGAACTGTTATCCTTCTCAGTGACTTGTTTGTTTACGCAGGGTATGAATGGAGGACCAAGATGACAGACGTCGTGTCACTCCACTAATCTTTTCTTCTATGAGTGGATTGATAGTAAGCGATGTTTCTAATTGCGCTGAAAATAATTATAAAGGACATACGCCCAGTTTAACATATCACAGAGATGACAAACATAAACAGTTTTAAAATGCTGAACAAGTACAAGTGATCGCTTACACTAATATATTTTAGCGACCCCCGCATACATATGTTTTCGTGTCTCTTTTCGTTAAATTCGCCAGGCTGTACGGCAGCGCATGACAATTGCAAAGATCATGGACAGGAAGGAAAATGTCAAGAATGATTGTAGACTAGGAAATCATGTTTTATTATCCTTTCAGTAGCACGTTCATCTGGAAGGGTAAGGTTTCCGACAGCTGGTTGGGAGGGGGCTGCTCATGGGTCCATCAAAGGGTATATGACTAAATTTTTTAAAATTAAGTCTGAAGTGCTGAACTGAATGTATGTGTTGAATCGTTATAGCGGTGGGTTTTTGTTTTTTTCCAAAAGTTTTGTCGGTTGCTATTGTTTCAAAACAAGTTTGTTCACTGAAGCTTTAGACGCGTAGGTGCTGAGTGTGAGGAGGGGCGCGATTGTAGGAGATTGCCAGAGATCAGGATTCTCGATAAGACCGAAGCAACTTCCTGACTGACTGCTGCATCGTTTTTCAAACTAGATAGCTGGGGTTACACAAAATAAATAGCAACAATGTTGTTTTTGCATGTTGTAAATGTGTCGTTCTATTTCTTGCTTGCAAGGCAGCTGTGGTCGGCTGCCTGTCTATCGTTTCTCGTTCACACGTCAGGAATAGTGCGATCGAGACCCTCATGTCCCAGACGGAAGGAGAATAGAATTGGAGGGAAATAAAATTAGAGGGTGGGGAATCAGAGAGAGAGAGAGAGCTATTTTCATGAAGGACTCAATCTGCAGGGGAGAACACGAAGGCAGCCCCATGCATGTGCCTTCTGCAAGGTCATGCACGTGCAAGACCAGCTGGATGCTACTGTTTCTCAGCACGCGCGCACACACACACACGTACGTGTCAGTCCAATACGTCACACGCATGCCAGATACCCAAACTTTACAACTTAAACGCTCTTTGGAGTCCGTAGCCAGACATTAGTCTCCCGGGGCGGTAGTTATGAAGCGAGGGTAAGTCGTTGCCCTGGGGCAGGATGGGGAACTCGAGGACAAGCTTCTTGTTTCCAAAATTATAAAGTGGTGTCTAGACCCCTAAAATATTTTACCATAAAGCCGTAATTATAAATCGGTGGCACAGATGCCTTGGGATAAAGAAACACCCGCGTAGCACCCTCGGGGTCTGGACACCAATTCATTACTTCGGACACAGGATGCTTTTCCCCAAGTTCCCCATTTTGCATTAGGGAGACGACTAACTGCGGCCATATGAAGAAGCGGGTAGGGAGGGTGTCGCTAAATCTCGGCATTAAATTTTGTTAGTTCCAAGAATCTCAGCAACTTTAAGTGAGGATTTACTGCCACTGTGTGTGTAACTGCCATAAGTCGTCTCCCGCCGAGAAAAGTGTCTCAGCAGAGGGAGCTAACACCGGCGAATTACCGCTAAACTTCAATACTTGTAACCTTGTTACGAGGGGAGAAGGACCACTGTGGTAATTCTCTGTGAGAAGGAGGTTACAGGGCAAGCTGTGGCCTGACCGTGCGTCCACGCTAATCGCATCCCACCGGCACGTGCCTGCTTTCAACCGTGACGCGACGAACATTTGGAAAACTTAAACGATATATTAGTCGTCTACCAGATTAGAACAGTTGCAAAAGATGAATTATTCGAATCATGCAGGACACACAGATACCATATATGTCCACTCAGTTCGAAATATTGTAAAAAGAATTTGTATTTCCACCATGACCACACCCCGCCCCCTTCATGGTTTGTCTGCAAAGGCTCGGGCCTGGGGCAGTAATGTTGTTGAACTGTGTCCTGAGCGTTTAACCCTTTCTGCACCTAGGAGGTACATAATCCGCTGCTGTCCATTGACTTTTTACGATATTGCTCCAGACTAGACCCCCGAAGTGTCATTTCGTTTGAAAAAGTGCCCCAGATTTGTGTGGTGCTTCTGATGTTTCCTATCCTTTTCCATCATCTGTGTTTCAAATGCCAGCTGTGTGGGTAACAATTCGCTGACGACTGTCTTTGGCCAGAACGTCAGATTTGTTCTTAGACATGTTTGATTTTAAGATTCTCTTGCCAAAATGTGACAGCCTTACAGGAGGAGTCAGCACGAGCGACCAGCCCAAATAAGCACTTGTGCTTGGGAGGGAATGTCGCACAACCTGACTCACAGTAGGCCAACAGGGGTAGGGGGCCGGGAGGTGTAAGGGGAGGAACGTTCCCACGCCTATGCTTTATATTCAGGAGGAGTGTTTGCGAGGGATTTAAACTGTACCGCCAAAGCGGGTCACGGCGCCGTTTTTATCAAATCGCAGGTCAGCGTGTTTAACCGCAGTCGCGTTTAACCTGTCGGTTGATACTGAAGAATAGCCTTTGGATGTGCATTAACAAAACAAAGATGATGATGGCACAGTTTATAATGTTGTTACGAAGAAATATAGAAAAGTAAACTAAATAACCATATAGGGTAGTGTAGATTGTGAACATAGGCCCCTTTTATTTTATTATTATTTTGGCGGGTCTGGAGCATGTGCACCAAAGTCAGTGACACGTTATAACTGGCTTGATCATTCTCTGACCGCTCCTCTGGCCGGTCTTACACTTTGACCTACCGGATCACCGAGCGGCTGTGACGTCAGTTACCGACAGAGCGTGGTCGGGGGGCGTGCTGGCTGTGGCGTTCCTTGAGCGCGTGGTATCAGCACCTTGACGATGGCGGTATAGGAACATTTAAACTCTCTGTCACCCACACACACGTTTACACTCTGCACCCTGTATACAGTCACGGTGCAGGTGCAGTCAACGGTATGTGGTGTCCGAACCAACCTACCCCGCCCCCGAGGTTTTTTCCAGTGCGGGAGCGCCGGGGAGACAGTCGCACAGCCCCCATGGCTCACTGCACTTGCCTTTGCTAATCTCACCTTGCACACCACGCTGCCGGCACCTCATCTCGTAAACGTGACCGACCCTCGCCAGCTTATGGTTATTTCGTCGGTCTTCCCTCTCAAGGCAGCCAAGCGAGGGCGGAAATCGCAGATCTTGTGGAGTGGTTGTCGCGTGCAGGCGGTTGTTGTCACTTGAATCGGGGACACGCCGCGCTTGGTGTCTCAATCACATATACTCTGCCTTGTCTTTATTAGCATGCTTTGGTTTCCATACGAAACACCTCTAGTATTTATGTTGTCGATGGTTGTTGCTTGTTGCTGGTGGTGTTGGTCGTGGTGATATTTACGTTTTAATCCGAGTTCGTAGTTTCGACGAGACTGACGGAGGTCGAAAGTCACTTTTACCTTTGTGGTATCAACAAAACATCCGCGTGAATGGCTAAGGTCAGGACCTTGACCTGCCTAGCGAACCCCCCACCACCCTCTAAATATGCGATGTTGAGATCAGAGCGACATTTCGTGACATCTGAGATCAGGCATCCCGTGTTTCCCCGAAAATAAGCCCCAGGATGATTATTCAGGATCCTTGTGATATATAATAAACCCTACCTTAGGTATAATCCCTAGTCAAGGGCGTCAGCCAGAGGATCGATTTCCTTCGTTGAAACGCACGATGAGCGTTTTGAATTATAAAGTAATGATACTAATAAATAAATAATGAATAAAAGAATATGAGTTGACGATGTTCCAGAAGATGACATGACTGTATTAGAATAAATGTAGATTTTTGTACATGAAAAAAATGATATCCCTTGAAAATAACTTTTAATACCTTTTTTGGAGCAACTAATTAACATAAGACCCGGTCTTATTTTCGGGAAAACATCCTCCCCACTCTAACTCTCCTAGTTTCTTTGACTTATCCATTTGACTGTTTTCATGACATATCCCTGATGTGCGTATATGTCAACATAAGCCTCTTTACAGGTAGTTTCATTTACCTCATCTGATTTTTTTTTCATTTGTTTATTGTAAGGACGCACAGGTGGAGGAGAGAGAAAAAATCATTTGCCCTTTCTTTGTCTTTCTCTGTGTACCCTCCGTCGAGTGGATGACTAACAGTATATAACTGCACGCCCTCTGTCAGTGCAGGTTGGCAACTGCACATCAACATGCATGTTGGTATGTTCACTGGCATGCAGTGTGTGTTGTCCTGTCATGTCAGGGACACGTGACTGTCGGTACGTTGGGGGCGGAGGTCGGGACCACGAGCTTTGCTCATCAGACGAGATGCTGGTCATGACCATCACATCGCGCCGACCACAGATAAAGGATGGTGCCATCTCTCTGGGACACAGTGCCCTGGTCTTGTAATGAGATTAATTGTGATGACAATTGATAGCCACTAAAATTAGAGAGTGATCCGTGTCTTGTCAGATCACAATAAGTACAATTTCTGGACGTTGATGATGGTTCTGATCCTTGTGAGTGGCTTGTTATGGTCTCATGTCATTCGCTAAAGCAAGAATTAAACCGTGAATGAAATAAAGTTTGTGCTTTGATCAGTATATTTGACAGGAAAGTACTTCCACATGTTTGGGGAAGAGAGGGATGAAAGGTGAAAAACCCGGAGAAATTTCAGTCAAATTAACCTAGTGTGAATAAAGATATGACAAGTAAACTTTACATTTTGACAGACGGATTGGGCCAGTGGGCCGTAGTTTGCCCACCCGTGCACTGGGATCTACATCACTACTTGAACATAGAGTTGTTTACTTGTTTATACGTGAATGGTTAGTAAGCAAGGAAAATTGATGTTAAAGGATAAAACTTGTAGTACCCCGCTCTATGGAAAATATCCTTAGAGCACCCTGTCTGGGTGTTCTTTTATCATACCTATCTTTAAAAGGAAAAGAAGAAGGAAAAAAAAAAATCCACTGCCCAAGGTCGGGCCCCATTGACAGCCGCGAGACCGGGTATAGCACCCTCTACCCGTCCTCTGCCCCTTCTCCCTCTCGTCAGGCCTGGTCACATGAGCCCAGTGTGACCCCATCGAGCATGCAGGAGCTGCTCACGCACTCAGTTCCAGAGTTTACACGGGGGGCGGGAGTTTAATACTTGACTGCAAGCTGCCCCGGGGCTGAGCGGGTCACAGAAGACCTATTGACACTCACCTCGTGCATGCCGTGCTGTCTATTGTGTTCGTGTGTGTTTGGAGAGAGCTCGCAGCTGATCAGGTTTTACTTTGATCAAACGGTGTAGGAGGTGTGGTGGTGGTGGTGGAGGCGGTGACGAGGGCCTTCCCCGCTGAAAGTTATATGCGCTTTTATTAAGCATGTCATATCTTTAAGCGGCAAAACGTGTTTAACCCAGCCCTCCCTATGTTTCAAGGGGCCAAAACAAACAAAAACATACACACACGTGTCATGTAAAACACAGTTTAGATATTTAATCGCAATGTTTGTGATACAATAACCTTGAGAGATACCGGCGGCTTGGCACGGAGGACACTGTGAACCCCTGAACCCCCAAGGTGTCCTTGTAATGAGGTCTGAGAGCAAAGCACTGGTTTTGGTGACCAGCGATTTATCACTGTCTCTACCCCAAAACTTCCTTGTTGTTTCCTCGATGTTGTTTACCAGGCCCATGTGATGCTGTTTGTATTCAGTTACACACCATAGCACACTGGAAAATACCTTTTACACTGTTGTATCCCTTCCTAGAACTTGAAAAAAAAAAAGCTTTGTATTACTAGACCACTGAAACATTTTGAGAAGTCTTTGTGGCGTCTTTTCTCTTTTCACATTCGTGGTCTACTGGAGTACATTGTCCGTGCATTTTAATACTTTTTCTCGAGCTCTCTTCCCCCTCTCTCTTATTCTGTGTGAGAGAGAGCTTTGTCAAATATGGCGACAATAAACAATGCTGTATAGTCGTGAATAGGGTTTTGTAGGCACTCCAGCTGTAGGCACTTGGCCCCCTCGACATTCCGACATAGAACTTGGGTATTTTTAACCGGCAGCGAATGGCTGTAACCCTGATGAAGGAGAGCATCAGGCTGAGAGCACTTTGTGTCGGCCACTGCTCTGACTCCCTCGTCAGTGAGTGATTAACAGAGGCCCTTAACCTCATCTTTCCGTCGCGCTCATTCAGCACTGGGGTTAGGGATGGAGGGAAGAGACGGAGAGAGGGAGTGACAGTGGCAGTCACGACAGAGCGGGAATATTATCAACAGTTTGGTGTTGTATGCTGTCACACTGCCCTCTACCTTTTGTTAATACTATTTTACTCTCTCTCTTTACTATTATATATTTTCTTTCTTCTGTCACTCATTTTTTTTTTTTAATCTTACATACAGGTTCCGGTAAGCGCTAGCAATGGTCACGTACACAGGAAAGTGACGTTCCCCTTCTTGTGACATAGCAATCACATGTTTGTCACACTGCTCAGCGGCCATCGGTTTCCTTTTACAAGGGAAGTCAAACCTTCCTGTCGCAAGGCACAGCACTGACCTGTAGACAACACGGTTATAGATATAAAGAGTCCCTGTATATACATAGCTGCGGAAGGTAGGCAGTATGTACAATGTACTCACAAATCGGAGGTCACCCCTCTATTATAAGTCTGTCCTAGCTGACTACAGCAAAATACCGAGAACAAGTCCTTCTACAAAAGTTCCTGCTAAATCCACGAACAAAGGCGGAGCAAGAGATCGAAACCAGGAACAGTATGTAGCAAAACGTAGCTTACAGCACTCCAAATAACAGTTTGACAGGAAACGACTAAAAGAAATGTCGCCAGAGTAGAATCATCATTGCCTACTCAGGAAAAGATACAGGAACAAGAAAACGATCCCGGAAACGTGTGTTAGGAGTTTGTTGTCAGTCTGTACAGTAGGCGTTCAAGTAACTGCAAATAACTTGCTTCTTCTTCGAGATTTTCTGTGGAATGCTGTGTTGTATAGAGGGATAGGTATTGAGGAGGGTAGACATGAACAATGTATAGGTTGATGTACTGTCAGCAGGTTACAGTGTTTGTTATAGCCTTGCTCATGTGCATGTTTCCAGTATTTGTAACGGGAATAACAGATCGATGACGTCGCCCCCACACGTGCCGAGAATACTCCGATAGGTGAGCGACCGCACCCCGTATGATGATTAGTGAATGGAATGAATGAAATGCTCCGAACACCGGTCGCTGAGTCACTCCCCCCAACGGCTGATCTATTTTTGTCCACACACAATCTCTTGTGTATCAAGCGTGGAATGCTCCTGGCCTTTTTGTTTTTGTTTTTATCAATGAGCTGACTTCAGGTTTAATAATAATAATAACAATAACGAGACAGCACATCAACTATACATGTGATGTGAACAATGAGCAAACACTGAGGTGCATTTCGCCAAGTTTACAATTTAGTTCCGTGATCGGGTTAGTTTAATCATTGTTAAATAAAAAGCAACTTGATGCTACTTGCACAGGTGTCCATTTGTTCGTGTTTAATGCCGGTTTATATGACACTACGAGCGGTAGGACAGTTACGAGGCGATTCAGGATGCAGGATCTGTCCCTGTAGGCCTGTAGGGTAACCTCAGTGTGAGGACTTCTTGACTGCACTGAACAGCGCAGGTGGAGGAGGACATGAACATACAACCTATTTAAGTGTTCGTCCTTTACTAACAATTTTAACAGTTTATCAAAGTTACGGTCCGTTTCTCCGACTGTGGCCAACTGTTTCGGCCTTCTAGTCACTTCTGACACATCCCAATATGCTGAGATCGCAGGGTCACCAGGTCTTTCTATCTCTTGAAAAAAAGTTACGAAAAGAGGGGAATTCACTTAAATATTTGTCAGGATATGAAATATTTAGAAGCCATAGAATAAAAGCCGGTGTTAGTGATGTCAGCTGGATGATAACAAACAACGTTCAACTAAACGATGATAAAACGCCCTCCTATACTCCAGATGAAGAAATCAACCTTCGTTGGTTAGTCCGCCCAGTCACTCCAAGGTGGGCGAAACCAACATCGCCTTTACATCATCCGTCGTTATCTGGGATTCATTGTTGCACCACTCTTGATAAACAGGTTACAGCTGTCTGTCGGTCTGTCCTTTGTGATAACAACCTCTCTCCCATTACATCCCAGCCAGACAACTCCACTCTCCATCTGATGACCGCATCCTAACTCTTCCTGTCCGAACAACATATGGCCACAGGATGTCTAGTTACTGTGCACAGAAACAATGGAACTCTCTTCCTTTCCATATCCGCCACCTACCCACTATTCAATCCTTCAATGTGCACTGAAACACACTCCTTCCTTGAGCATTCCTCCTAACAGTCACACAATGGTAGTCCTCTGTCACCCTCTTCCCCCCGTTTTCCACGCATTGGTGCTTTGCTATTCGTCTTCCTCTGCATAATAACGATGCTGTAAGTTCTTGTTCCTTGATTTCTCTCTGCGTTTTCTATATTTGTCTACATTTGTCGTCAGTACTGTTGTTTATTCTTCCGTCCGTTGTATGCTGTCCGTATATTCCATGTCTCATTCTTGTTTTAAGCCCTAAGAACATGCTCATTACAAGTGTGAGTATGCACGCTATACAAATCTTTCATTTATTACCCTCCTCCTCTGCATCTCCTCATCATCATCTTTCTTGCCGTAAGGAAGAAGTTCGGCTTTTTAAGATGCTGAAGCGGCAGAGATGGAGGAAATGGGTTTCGATACCAGCTAATAGCAAAGACGTGTCCGGTTTTCGATTTCCCACTCAGGTCAAGGCATAAAGTGGACGTGGGCAGTGTCACCTCCACTCACCACTGTGCCCGTTGCATTGTCCAGAAGATCAAGTCCCCGGCGGGAAATTCTAAGCGAAACTGAAAGTCTGTTTTGCATTAACTTAACGCCCTTCTCACAGGTGCTGTATGCCACGAACTAGGAGTTAATATGCCAGAAAGTAAAAGAAGAAAACTGTCAAAGCTGACATTTCAAAAATAAACAGTACCGGCAATTAGTTTTTTTATTGACTTTCTTCGATATTTACTATTCACATCCACAGGACCCTCTGTTTTGAGTTAGTAGATAAGTGATGGACTAAACCTCTAAAAAACTGAGTGAACATCGATTCCATATTCTATACACCGGGAAGCAAAGAGAGGCACAGTCAGAAGGACCACAAGATGTAGAGGGCTGGCACCTACACAGATGTCACGTGTAAGATGCGAGTGTCGGTTGATAAGCTGTGTCTAGTGCACGTGCAGCTCGAGTCACTGCGCTCTAAATAGGCTTTGATCCTTTCTATATTCATCCTCTCTGCCATTTAAGTTGGTTAGTCATAAATGTTGTGTATACATATATTTACATCACAATTATATTTGTTTTCTATTGTTTGTTTGTTGTTTAGTTCCTTAGTCATGTGTTCATTTGTCTGTAGATCAGATTTCAGGAGAGGGGACTAAGGAACTGAAGACAAAGCAGTTTGAACGAGAAAACAAACGCTTACCTCGAGGAGAAAATGAGGCCAATGTTGTAGTCATTTATATTTTTCATAAAGACTATATTTATTTTTAAATGTCTAGTAGGGTGCAATTTACCTAAAGAGGTCAAACATGACGTCACGTTCAATTAACAGTTGACATTAGCTGTAAACCATGGCAACCTAATGAAATCTCTCTGCAATACTGATATATGATCTGTTGATAGTTTTTCGATGTAGACATGGGTCTCGAGAACGGAAGTTGGGGGAAGGGAGATGGTATTTATGGGAGAATAGTATTTATCCAGATTTGAGGAAATAGCAACTTGCACTGAGCTGTACACAGTTCTAAGAAAACAAATCACCCTCGCTGTACCCTCAGCAGCTCCTGACGCATAAACACTCACAGCGACACCTGTTGCTGTCTACAGCTCGTAAACTATTCCGTACACCAATCGTTGGGTAGAGCCCCGCCGGATGCGTGTGTGCGTGCGTGTGTGGGGTGGATGGGTGGGAAAGACGGAGCCGAGGTAGGGGTGGGACAGCTGGAGGTCACGCTTGGCTGCGCTGTCACCGCGCGGGTCACTAGCTGTGAACACACACACACCGCGCAGTAAGCTGAGCATCGCTGTGCAGGTCACACACTCAGAGCTTTAGAATATAATTCTACTGCCGCCTAAACCTGTCGGAAGTGGAGGGGGTGGGTGGGGAATGTGTGTGTTTGAGGGGGTGGAGGTGGGCGGGAGAACTCAGCCATATTCAACAAGCGGAAGGCTGTGTATAATCCAAGATTCCTTGCCCATGTCTGTCCTTACATTTAACGACCTCTGTCTCACACTCACATACAGAGAAAAAGAGAGATGGAATTTTTTACTAAGTAGGCCTAAACCCATAGCATCAATGGTAACAATCGCTGTATTAGTTGTTTCTGTATGAAACCCATCACACAGAAGGGAGGAACGAAAGGAGAAAGAAGTTGTGGGAAGAAATAAAAATCAAACGTTTTTTTCTTAAACCACGCAAGGCACATATCACCACATGTCATGAATAAACTTCTGTCTCTACCTGCTCCCTAACCACTGTTCTGCCATGAATTTCTCTACCATATCTCTTCTATTCTGGTGTCTCTACCTGCTTTCTCTCTCTCTACCTGCTCCCTTCTATTCTGCCACAGCTGTCTGTGTCTGTTCTGCTGTACTACCAGATCGATCCTACCTACCTACCTAAGTTATTTGATCAGTCTTCTGCGTCCTGTAAAAGCCACCTACGAAAACAGTTACTTGAGCAGGTTTATGTCCCCTGTCCTGTGTCGTCTGCCGGCATATTTGACTCGAGTTGTCTTCTCCATCTTATCCACTGCACGAGTCTCTTCCTTTCTGCTCCTGTCTGCCTCAACCTGACACAACTGCGGACTGGGAACAAGCTGACATACTTGGCTGATGTCCCTGAGCATCGCACACACAACTCCACACTAGGAAACGAAAACTGATTCGATGAGAACGACTCATCGACAAAAAAAATTGATCCATCTGTGTTCAAAGTAGAATTCTGAGGTGTTAAAAAGACATAAAATCTTAGCTTTCAAAATGTTGAGCTGTATAGTAAACATGCAATCTAAGCTTTCAGAATTTACGCGGACAACAACGACAACAGCGCCGGCAACAAACTGGCCTACCCGGCAGGGTTAAAGTTTAAAGGTAGTCCCGTGACCCTTCGATCTTTGGGGGGGAGTGCGGTAACTTAGTTTTAGTGAATAGAAAAAGTGGTGTCAGGACAGAGCCTGAACCTAGAACTCGCAGTTTCTATCTGTGCAGACACGACGATGATCCAGAACCGTCAGACACCCCGTCACCGTTAATGTCAGCTGAGACACAGGTACAGATCTGTCGACAGTCTTTTATGTCTTTGGGGAGACACACAAACGATCTGTTGTTGGCGTTGGTCATAAAAACAAGCGAGCTGTTATTATTTTTTTTTCCTACCATCGTGATCTACAAATCCTTTATCCGTTTGTGTTTCCGATTTTATTGGTGATTGTGTTGTTCAGCGACAGCTTGACTGTCAGAATAAAACACCGTTAGGTACGCGGAGGAACCGGTTTGCAAGGTGTGTCCAGGGCTGGGCCCGAAACGAGTGTAATACTGTGTTGAACTCTGTATAGTCTACAGTTATAAAGAGCTATTTGCTCATTTCGTTGTGGTCGTCTGTCAGTTCAATTTCAATGCCCTCAAACGGGTGTGGCGTTATAACAATCGCTAACTGCTGGAGTTTCCACTCTGGGCTTCCCCTCGCCCACCTTGAACTCTCTTGCATACTGACCTCACCTGGCATGTCGCAGATGTGTAGATACCTTGGAGGCTAACAGAATGGGATTTTCTGATGATAAATAACCTAGATGTTTGCCTCTTATGTCCGCTCCATAACGATACTCTGGAAGAGCACCACGTGACAGCACGCCTGACAAACAGAACAGAAAAATAACAACAAATACTGCAGACATCATGACGACACGATAAGGCTGACAATTCACAATTCCCTCCCATCTATCAGAAAGATAGAGGGAGGAATCGGGAAAATAGAGGACAGTGTAAATTTCCTATGACCAGGAATTTGTACAACAAAGGAGTCAGTGAATATATATATATATAATTTTGTATATATATATATCAAGCTAAGTCACGAGGAGTGCACACCCGTCATTCCCTGCCTTCTATTTATAGCTTGTTGTTAAATAAAACGAACATAGAGAGCAAACGTAGAATCCACTCTCTAGGATTAATTTCTACTCAAGTGTTTGTTTTCACACAAACGTCAGTCCTGCCCTCTTTAATGAGCTTTCAGAAGGTTACGAAGGGAGGCAGGACTCCACGTGATCTCTTACACACCAACGGACGTGGCCGACGGGAATTTAAACACACACAAGATATTGTAGGTGAGGAGCAGGCTGGTCTCAGGAAAGAGCATTGTCCGACAAATCACATATTTACTCTCATGGTACTCGTACAAAAACAATTGGTCAGGCACAAAAAACTCTATGTAGCTTACATTGAATTTTACAGAGCCTTTCACCCGGTAACAAAAGAAAACCTATAGCATGTACTCCAAGAAGATGGTATTCATGGAAAGATTACAGAGCCATCAAAGCTGTGTATGAAGTTGTTGAGGCTAGAGTAAGAGTTGGGGGAAGGATTTGACAGAGACCTTCAACTGTCCGAGGGGTCATAAACAAGGTGCTTAGTCCCATTTTGTTTTCCTTGTTTATAAATGAATTTACTATTGAAATTCGACAAAAAATGTATATAAGCATTTATCTTTCATCAAACTTAATTCAGTTGATTATTCTACTGTTTGCTGATGATATCGTACTAATGTATGAATGTTTTGTGTCTAGTTACCAAACTGGAACTTGTGGTAAATATCAAGTTGTTGCCAATATCAAACACTTTCTGAGGAAATTTAAGTTACGGTTGATGGATTTTTTTGGCATCAGGAATGGCATAGCAAAGTGAATTCTAGTCCGAGGTTCTTTCCCTATAATTTATTCAAATCTTCCATAATACAGAGTAGGTTTCTTGGAGACATCAAACACATTGGTAAGAGAGATGCTCTAATAAGATTTAGCTGATGTTTCAGGTCTTTACTACCATTAGCTTCGCTTTTGTTATGCGAAAATAAGGATATAAACTGCTCTTTTTGTCAAGATGAAGAAACCCAAATACACTTTTTTTTTGTCTGGCCAATATAATCTCACTTGAAAGCTAGTTCCCCGCAAAATATTATGAGACCTGCTCTAGTGAGATTCCAACTTATAATGTCAGACGCTAGAACTAATATTTGTAACCCTTTAGCTGCACTCGTCTTCAAAGCATTGGACCATAGAGGTAAGTCCTTAAAATAGTTTATGTTTGTGTGTGTGTGTGTGTGTGTGTGTGTGTGTGTGTGTGTGTGTGTTCTCTTTGCACTTGTATTTCCAGTAAATTTACCGCATTCTATTTGGTTAGGGTTAGTAATTGTATATTGTATGTAGTAATTGTAAAAGCACAGTGTGACGTTTGCTATAATCACGGACGTGTAACACAAGTTCGTGGTTAAAAAATATATATATATGCCGTCGTGTTGATGACAATTTAATCGCCTACTATACAATTTATGTCTACTTACCTTTGATGGTTTTGTTATGCCCCCCCCCCCAGCCCTTGAAACGGGCCGATGGTCTAGTCAGTAAAGGAGCATTCTCTCTCATTCTCTCTCTGTGCAAGTAAGGACCGAATAAAAATAAAACATGGCGGGTTACCTTTTAAATCCGGTTTTATGCAACTCATTTTTAATCAAGGTTTATTCAACTTGCGTATAATACACCATCAAACGGTGCTTAAAATGCAACATATTTTAAAATAAATAACAAAGCCTTGCAATTACAGCAACTACAACTATAGACAACAGCCACGATGTCTTCGAGGTCATTCCATCACATTCACACTTGCAGTGCACAGTGATCTTCTCCCGCAGTGTCCACATTCTTTTCAAATGCAATTGCCGGGTGCGTGACACCCCATCAGATAGATGTCGCCCCCGTAATCGTCCGGTGTCAGGGCTTGGTGTGAGCATCACCACGCTGGTCCACCGCGGTCGGCACTGGATACGTCTTGGGTGACAAACGTCCTTCGTAGTGACGCCACTGTCCTGCACCGACGACGTCACCAGCGAGGCGACCACGTGACGCAGTAGATAGCAGTAACTGCTGAAGCAGCATTGCGGGTTTGGCGCACGGCCATGGCTGTGGGGATGGCAGGCTCCCCCCAACACACACACCATCGCCCCCACCGCTCTGCCCCACTGCGTGGCAGGTACTGTCAGTTTACGATGTGCTGAGAGCTCCACGATGCTCGAGTGATAGGCAGGTAGGTGTTTCCAGTCGAGTTTCCACTGTGGTGTAGGTTACATCACGCATAACGCGACCGTGTAGTGTCGTCAGGCACGGGAAGAATAGACTTCAAATATGCTTCTCATTATCTTGTCATATCTCTCTCTCACACACTAAAATAACGGGAGGAAGGTTGTGCGTGCGTGCGTGCATGTGTGAGTGTGTGTGAGAGAGAGCGATGACAAGACATCCCACACAAGCCAGCCAGAGCTGGTTGCTGTATTTCGCCATACGTTGGCTGATGGCGGAGACTGTCTGTGCCAATAAACACTCCAAACGTTCGCCAACTGCTGAAGAATCAGGACCGCCGGCAGCGCTTAATCCTGTCTGACTCGTCAGGCATCTACTTTGTCTTGTACAGCTTTGGCATTTCATCGTTGAACAGTCTCTCAGGATACTACTTTGTGTGCACTTTCCCCTCAACATTTCCCCACATTCTATGGGGAAGCGGGTGGATACGATGGCTAGCTCCACTTGTACTGGAAGGGAGGGAGGGGGTGATGGTGGGAGACGATTGTGAACCCGATTTGTCTCCTATCGGTTACGTGTAGAAGATTCGACCTTTTGGACGAACAGACTGTAAACAAAACATCAGTGAAGCACTCAGCAACATCCTTTTTTTTTTTTTTTTTTCGCGCATCTACTGATGAGAATTGCTTGGCATGGTGTGACAATATACATAAAAGCTAGTTACGGTATATCTGCCGTTCGTCAAGAGGTCTATCACTATTGGACACACTATACACTTGTGACATGAGTATGACCCTCTTGGAAGGTATTCTGGCTTGCGTGGACTTCGTGGCCACAACAGCATGCGACTATAAGATGAGTTTTGATCTAAAAACCACCACCACCACATCCACCACCACCAGCACATCCACCACCGGTCGTTAATCAGACGTTAACTCTCACATCCAAGACTGTTCGCATGTAGTTAAAAACCAACAACCGCTGACTCAACTATTTGCCATCAGCACACACCGGAACAAATAAGCTGCTTTTGCAACTATTTACCCATTAAATGTGTGATGATGTGTGACGGAATATTGTATTTATGATCACACCTGTTTATCTAGCTTTACAAGAACGAAATAATAAGAAATCAGGTGGGGTTTTTTTAAAAGTATGTTATCGGTATATGAAAGGGGTGAAGTGGACATAACTCATATACAGATGAATCAGAACTCTTGTTCCTCCACTCGCCCACCGTGCCGCATCTTTTCCCCAATTCCAAACAGTTTACATTCCTATGTGTATGTTGAATTTCAAAGTTCCGACAGCACGAACTGGCGGCTCTGACGTCACGAAGCAGATGGCGAAGGCGGGCTGGGATATTTTGACAATCTGTTTACAGCAGAGAAACTTTCACTCAAAGCTATCTAGCTAAACGGAGAATTGAGGAATGCCGCCAAACTGACAGTTTCCAGTCTCAGTTCACTGGTGTTCAGACACTGGTCCTGACCACTCACCTGTGGATTAGCAGATTATCCAACAAAAACTTGGATTTTTTTTTTAAAGTTCAATGTGCAATTTTTACTGTTGGCCACTAGGACTAATGCTATGCAAATATTGTTTGTTTGTTTTTGTGGTTTTTGTTTTGTTTTGTTTTGTTTTGTTTTGTTTTTGTTTGAGAGGGGGATTATAAGGATTTGGAAAAACTTAATGCAAGATTACTAACTCCCTACATCTAGATTCTCGAGAAACACGCATACAAACATCATCTTGCACGGTATGAGGTCAACAGCACCGACGTCAAGATTGTACACAAGTGAAGGCTTCAGCCAATGGGAGAGCTGGATGTTAATTAGACTTATCTGTGTAGGTGGCATGACGTAACGATTTTGACCTCTTACTGTGTATGGTGAGGTTTGTAGGCTTATGTCAAGAGAACAATTCACCAGATTTCGGGAAGTACTATCTTGCACCAAGCTTTATCCAATCATAAAGAACTCCATCTCCACCAACCGTCCACATGTCTTGATACGAAGATGCTTATGTTCACACAGGGACAAAGTAGTGGAGGGAAAAGGCAAACCTTTTTTTTTTCTTCGCAAACTTTTTCAGTCGTGACACAACGACCAAATTAAGCAATCAGACTTTGTTCTCTTTGATAGTTTTTTTAATCACGTGAATGACGACAACGGTCAGACAGCGCACCGGCCGTTAGTCTCTCCATTTGTCTTAATTTCTCAGAAGGCGCCAGGCAAGCTTCAGGAACCGGGGACCCCGGAGGTCTTGGTGGTGTTCATTATGCAAATTTGAAGATCAAACAAGTTTTGCACAGGGTCTGCCGTAATCGTGTGGCGATAAGGTACGGGTGTGTATTGCATGTTATGCTATAAACGACCGCAGCAACAGCGCCAACGACAGAGAGGAGGGCAGGGGGTGGAAGTTGGCTCCGACGAACTTGGACGGAGGAAACGGCAGCAACGGGGTACAACGTCGGGCCCGTGACGGCGGGTAGAGGGGCAAATCCACCCTCCAAATGTGGGTGTGCTAATATTAGATGCACGCGGCAGGCCGCATCCTTGCAGCACACCCCGCGCATCTTAACACTCTGCGGGCTCCCAGTGACTACCTGCGATCATTATTTTTTAAATTCTCCTTCTTCCTTCCCCTGCTACCTTCTTCCCTCTCCCTTTCCCGTGCGTCACGAGGTTCGTTTGTGTTAACGTGCAAGGTCAGGACAGAGGACGTAAACGGTTATTGACAGATGCCCGTTGACCAGTGGACAGCAAAGTCCACACGCGGTTTACCAATCGTCGCTCCAGCAGTTGTGCTGAAGAATCTCATTTTAGTCTCTTCGCAATAGCGAGTAGAGTGCACGCGTGCGACAGCAAGTCCGTGCGAGTGTTTATGGTCTCGTACCGGAGATACATCCTTGTGAGAAACAACAAGTGGATGAATCACCGAGCGCGTCTGAGAGCACTTGTTCCTTAAGAAGCAGTTACTATTCGCTTCTATAGATGAAGACTTCCTAAGACCACGGACTTGTATATAGCTCCGTGGTAAAACTCATTGGGGTAGAGAAACCCTTACTCCAAGTTCAATTACCAATCGCAGACGGTGTGAAAGAATGAGAGTGGAAGAAGGAGAGAAGGGAGAAATAGAAACTCACATCCAAATCCTCATATGTGGTATGCACGGTCTACTTCATTATTCTCACCATCAACCACTTTCCCTCCCCACAGCCTAGCATGGAGTGTGCAGAGGTCAGCAGCGTGCTAAAAGGTGCTGGAGTTTGTACAGTCTTCATGAAAGGTGGAAGGGGGACTCAACGAATGAAAACCGTGTGATGATGGGACGAGGGAATTGATGTGAGTGGTGAGAAACGGTCTTGGGCCACGTGGAACGGAGACGTGAGACTCTTGCAGGACCAGGGAGACAGGAGCAGACAGCAAGTCGCTGGCCGCTATATATCTAGGTATGTCTGCCCGGTGAGCCGTTTCTTGTCACCAGGCTCCCAGCTCCGCGGCAGCTAACCACCTGGCGACTAGTGATGCCAAGGGGGTCCCTGAAGCGCGCGGAGGCAGCGCTGCAACCGATAGCCCAGCTCCTTGCCCTTGCTGCCATCCATGAATAGCACGTTACCTCCCCCTTACACATGACACATGCGCCCGGTATGAGTAGGTGCGTTTACTGTCACGCTCTCCCCCTTTCATGCATGCACGTCTGCAACCGCCACACACACACATGCACGTCATCCACACACACACGAAAGTTCACCTCTGTCTCTCTCTCACACACACAGGCACACTTTGTTACTTATACACAAAGATAAAAATGTTGGGTAAAGGAAGGCAAGGGGGAAGACTTAAAAAAGTACACATAGCCATATGTCTGACACGCCAATAAAATCGCTGACCAGGTAAGTTGGTAACTGGCACCACTACCCTTCCAAAATCTCGTAGACAACAGCACGCTTACGAGACGTCAAGGGGGGAAAAAGCATTCCTGGAGGAGGGCAGGGAAATACGCATAGCTCTCCAATACAGGTGTTCGTCAAAAGCCGAGGCGCACGTGCAGTGCCTCTGGTGAGCAAGATCGCAACTCAGCTCTCGTAACAGTGCAGTCCACAAAGTTTCACCCGAGGTGATATTTCCTGAAACAAGCTTCGAAACCTGTCCCACGCTTCGTCAAACAAGTACACTCCTATTTAAGTTTCAGATATCTAACACATCCTTCTAGGGAAGATAACTATTTTATATGAAGGTATGTTCCAGTTCGACTAATTCCATGTCTTGGAGGGGCCATTTGGGGGTGGCGACTAGGGCAACCGTCCAAGGTCCCACCCATGAGGGGGTCCCCGCCATGGGGGATTCTTCTTTCTACACTTACGGCTCTCGGCCACCCATATGACACCCGCCTAGGACCCCGCGTGTTGCTAAGGCCATCTCTTTCTGTCACTACATGGAAACAAAACTAAACAGCACTGATTGTCTCGACAGAATCCTCATTCATCATATGGTTTATGATGGATATTCATGCAAAAATATGATAAGCTATAACAAACTGTATGCGTATTGCTTTCCCCACTCTCATCATCTAGCATTCACCCGGAACGTTACCAATGTTGTCCTTGCTTTAGATATATATATATCAACAACACGTAACAAAAACACTGCCATAAACACTGAACATCGTTTAGTAAGGGCATAGTGCGCAACTCCGACTCGGTGTTCATCATAAGTTATCGACCTTGGTTTGCTCTTCGTCTCCTCCGCTGTTTTGCTCACCTACGCAGTCGGATACTTGTGGCGGCTGCGGAATCTGCTGTGCTGGCTTCTTCCTTCCAGGTGTGGCGGCTGGCGGTGCAACATTGTCTCTGGTTCCCCCCTCGACAGATTTTTTTACCCACTGGCTTGTCATATGCTGGACTGCCACCGTTATTCGTCACAAACGAGGCTCATTTAAGAAACATCCTGTCGGATAGTTTCTATTGGCAAGCTAAGTTTTAAAAATTGATATTGGTGAACACTATAGTGTAGCTGGTTCAAAAGTACTGCTGTATGATACAGCCACCAACATGATATGCAGCACCTCATCCTCACCCCTCCACCACGATAGTGAGAAGAGCGTGCGCGTGGGTGGCTGGGTGGGAGACCTGAAGGATGTGCACCGCGGTTTACTAGCAATACGGAATTAAAAAGGTTTTTTTTCTGGTGAGAAGGCAGCTTGGAAAACACTCCCAGCGAGCTGCCCCATCTTTTACTTTGCATTTAGGGCTTTGTAATGGGCAGAAATGAGAGCCAGAAAAAAAAGTGATTATTTATGATCACTGAATGCAGAGCAAACTTCTCAAGCAAGTGAAAGACGCCACCGCTGCTGATGACACGAAACCTCGGCTCAAGGGACGTAATGCTGTACCTACTTCCATCAAACCTGACAGGAGCTAGCAGTTGTCGTTCTTAGCTAAAGCCCATGTCAAAAGCCGCAACAAAAATAATCCACTTCATGTTGGCCTAAAGCTTTAAACCCATTTTATGTTTACTGCTTTAAATTCTTCCACGCTATGGTGCCTATCTTGATAGCTATACTTGACAGAAGCTTGTGAAATGGATTTATACAACACCTCCATAAGCATTTTCCTCTGGAGCTCAGTAAAAATTCTTAAGTGTTCACCTGTGGGTTTATTGAAAAATGCTGAGTGTCAGCAGTGCCACTGTGGACTCTAACTTCAAATCCCCAAAGATATACTCCTAGCCTTGAGAAGCGCAAACTTGCCTTGAGAAAATATAGCTTTAGAAAGTGGAAGCATTTTGTCTCATCCTTTTCAAAGACTGACATTGTTTCATCGTTTAAATAAGTCACTCAGCGTCCATGTGAACACTATATTATTTTACATCTGTTTTGGGTTACACAGCCACTCTGTTGTAAATGTTTGTATTTCTGTGATTACTTTTTTTTGCATGTTGAGTTGATAATGTATCCAACAATAGATAATAACAATAGAGAATTAAAGTAACTGCCAAGTGCTCCTACAAAACTATTTCTAGTTTGGAGTGCTCAGAAAAAAAATAATCACACTGATCGAACTCACACAATACTTCAACAGCACTGATTACACTTTTAGAACTCTGCAATTCAAAATACAGCTTATGACATATCTTCGGTGTCAATGACAAGCAGTAATAACATTTTGTTGTGTTTACTCGTTATTAATGTCTTGTTGTACATTAGCTAAAATACATGCAATTACAAAAGTCTTGTTACAGGCATAGACAAAAGTGTAACATCTATAAACAAGAATCTTTCATGCAACCTTGAATGTAAATGCAAGAATACCATTTCATACTGTAGCCACCAAAATCAAACACTGGTCATACACAAGCATTGCAGTTAGATCATAGAACCATTCAACAAAGAATCTAAACATCTTGGAATTATCATAGTTATGATAAATATACACTGTTCACTCATGGAAATAATATTTATTTCTTGCCATATAAGACTCAATGGATGTTTGTTTTTGATACAAAACAGTCAACACTTGTTTTAAATGTGGAAATTGGTTCATTCTGAGTTGATAACACCCCAAATCTATTCTGTAACATACAAATGAATCCATTACTCTAAATATCTATTGTTCATTTAAGATCAGACAAGCATACTTTCAACATAAGACTTTTGCCACTAACTTTTGTGACATATTTTGTCTTAAGAAATACCATTATAAGACTTAATGTAAGCTACCCCGAGTTTGCAGTCATTTTCTGTCTATTCACTTGTTCTGACATTTGCCACTCTTGTTCTTGATGTGTTTCAGTTGATTGTGTCTGCTTCTCCTTGTCTGCCAGATTCTTTATTTTCTGTTCTTGCCTTTCCAAGTCAAAGATTACCCCCTGACGAAGTCGCTGAAAATAAATTCACATGTTCTCATATATTTAAATTTAAAAAATCAAAAAGTGCCACTAAATTCATTTTACAAGAGACACAGCAGCAGAGAGAATGCACTATCAGACCTGGTCTTTTGCAATGTTTGACAAATCCCCCATCAGGCAGCCTGTCAACTCCTTCACATTTGCCATCCTGTTCTTTTTCTGCTTACTGTGATTTCACCCTCTCTAAATGTACCGCTAAAGGACCATCTTTGGTTGGGTGCCTAAGTCTAGTGACATGGCTGAACCATGACAGTTTTCCCCATTTGAGCAAGCAATGTTTCCTGGGGACCCAGCATGGTGGTGACTGCACTGTATATGAAATTGTTTGTTTTGTGTTCTTTATAAGAGATACGGAGCAGTCTCCTTAAAAATTTGGTTTCAAATGCTTGGATCTATCTCAGCAAGGTCTACATTTCACATCTGTACAGGAGGATGGTGACAATGAGAAGACTTGTACAGCATGTGCTTGGTGGTGAAGCTGATGTCTCTGCAGTCACATATTCTGTTCAGTCTGGCCATTGCTGCTGTTACAGTTGTGATTCTTATATAAATGTCAGCTGCACAGCTGCCATCTGTGAAAAACATAGTACCCAACCATGCAGATCTCTGCTCTATTGTGCCAGATGGTGTTGACCATGACCTTACTCTTGTCCATTCTAATCTCCATACTATAAGCATGTGCAATGTCCACCAAGGGGTTGTGACAGAAGTTGTCTACTCAAGGAGAATTATTTCAGTTTTGGAGGAATTACTTATTTGGGGTTAGTTTTTGTGTTAGTATTTAGTTTTTAATGCATAGCTCAGGGTTAGGTTATCGCTAATTAATTAATAATAGGAACTTTCCATTTTTTGTTTTTCGCAAGATCAGTCATAAATCACCGCGGGAGCTCACCTCTTTCTCCTTCTTCTGCCAAGAATGGACATAAGCTATTATGCTAGCCGTAAAGGTAACAGATACACCGAGCGTAATCTTGGATGCTCTTGACATTGTCTTTTCAGACAGAAGGCTCGCAGGCATAAGGTTTGTTTACGTTACATTCAAGCACGAGAACATGACGTCCGCCATATTGCCTATCCAAAAAGAGGCTGCAGACGACGTGACAAGAAAATCGTTTAATGCTGCACTAATCATTGTTAAACGCAATATCTGCCGATGAATATACATTTTAGATATATTTATGTACTTTCGGTATTTTTGAATACATTATTAACATTAACCTACTTACCAAGACGCAACAACAAATAAAGGGGAATAACCTTTGAATAATTTTTCACAAAAATGAAGCGTTTTCTCCCTTGTACTTCATCATACCATGATATTCTCAATTCTCCTAGTGCAATCACAAAAACAGTTGACCCACTCTGTAAATGAGACAGTTAAGACCCTGTGTGAGACGGTATTTGGTTTACTAAATAGTAGTCAGTATTCACATGTACCTCAAATAAAAATGAACAAACGTACTTCATTAGTCACGAAGCTGTCATTCCGCCATAACAGCAAGCACAGCAGGAAAGCCGATGTGTGCCCAGTCGTCAGTAATTTATGAAAGTTTCTCTGTCGGTTTAGTTTAATGAAGGTGATATGCTTTGAAATGCATGTGTTTGTTCGGGATCACAATATATTCATAGCGTTATAACGGCTGACTCCTCATAACTAGCCTGTAAATACACAGACAAACGCAAGACCATGTTTCGAGAGCGCTGATTAGATGATCCTTGACTTTCTTGCCCCATATGCCCCTTATAAAACTGAATTGTATAAAAATATAAAATATATACGTACACATAAGGAGAAAATTAGAGAAAACTCCCCTCTTGGCGCCCCATAGATAGCTGGGTCGACTAAGTTTACTGAGTTAAGTTAGTCGACGCGCCTCTCGATTTGGACTCCGGCTGATGTGCACAAGCGAACTTAAATTTCTTACTTAAGTTGGCCGACTTAACCGCAAACTTTACTCAGCTGAGTTCGCTGCTGGCGAGAATTCTCATCGGTGTGCACAAGCGGACTCAACTGCTTGCTTACTTAAGAAATGGGTCAAGACAGTGACCTCTCGTCCTTTTCGGAATTGCCCGGGAATTCTCTCGCGTCACTGGCTATTTATAGACAAACAGCCAATCAACAATCGCTTTGTTCGTGTGTTACGCTTTTATGTTTGGTCTTGTTCAGTCTTTTCAACCACGATACTATCTTTTGAGATTGAGGTATTTGCCTGAAAAAATGGAAACAATTATCAAAAAAAAAAAAAAGACCTACGTAAAAGACTGTATAAAATTAAACTACGATAGCAAGCTTGCTAAAATAAGAATGTTGTACAAAATATGATTAAAGAGACAGTTAATTAACTCCATTAGGGAGAGTAGCAATACTTATAAGTCCTTAATTTTATCAAAACTAGTACACCTTTGGTTACTACTACCTAACCCTCCAGACTTTGTTACAAATGACATACAGAAATCTATCTTTAGGTTTGTATGGAATGGAAAAAAATGATATAATTAATAGAAAAATATCCAGGCTGGAGGCATGGGCATACCTGATGTTAAAACTTATATGAATGCGTTAAAATTATCATGGCTGCAGAAAATAAAGAAAAGTAACCACAACTGGAAAAAAATCTTCTGTCTACACATAAAATAATAGGTTATTTGGACAAACTGGGCCCTGCAGTTTGCCACTATATTAATGCAAAAAGCTTCTGCATGGATATACTAAAAGCATACAGGATTTTTGGAGAGAATATAGTGTGTGATAAACATGAAATTTTGTCAGAACCTATCTTTCGTAACGATAGAATAACAATTGGGAATAAGCCAATTCTATATAGAAGATGGGTGGAGAGAGATGTATACTCAATTAAACACTTGACAGATGAAAGAGGAAACTTTCTATCATATCAAGCTGTTAAAAATAAATATGATGTTAACATTGACTTTGTTTCTTTTAATGGTTGCATAAAGGCCATAAAAACATACATAAACTTAAATAGAAGGAATGAAACAGATTTATCTCCTTCTACATATGACACAAACAAAACTCTGAGAATAATTCGAATAATACAGAACGGAGCAAGACCATATTATGATAAAATATTATCTAACGCATGTATACCAAACTGTTGCTTTCACTGGGATAAAAGGATAAATAGAAATGTTGATTGGCATGTTATATTTAAAGCAATGGCTAATATAAAAGATATTAAATTAAAACGGCTTCAAATCAGAGTGTTACATAGAATCTGGGCGACAAGAGTAATATTATTCCACATGGGACTAGAAGAGGATTATGTCTGCAGCCTTTGCAGAGATGATAAAGAAAATATTCAGCATATTTTTTTGGAAGTGTAAATTTGTTAATTTTTTTTGGAAAAACTTACAAAATTGTATATTAGACAAATGTACAAATGCACCTAAGATAACTTTTAGTGAACATTTGATTTTATTTGGATGCAATAATAACTTTGAGACAGATGTTCCATTTGATTTAATTTTATTGCTGGCAAAAGCATACATATATTCTTGTATATTTAAAAAAGTTATCCCCCAGTTAGAACCCTATATCCAAATATTGAAACACAGATATTGAATTGAAAAATTTAATGCATGTTTACAATTAACCAAAGAAAAGTTTGCTAAACACTGGCTATCCTGTGAACAACTTGTTAACTAAACTAAATACTGATTATATACATTTATCTTATCTTGATTATCAAAAACTACATATGTCTTGATATACATTAATATTGTGCTGTCATCCTATGACACATGGGCTCCAAGGTGCATTCTATGATGATTGCTTTATTTGTGTGGCTTCTCGGGGCAGATGTATGTATTCTTAAAATGTTTGTTAATTTATGTGTATATGTTTGTTTTTTATGTTGGTATATTGTAAAATATTGCTTGTTAGTTATGCATACATATATTGTTATGTATCTCTAAAAAATCATGTCTCCCTTATGTCTCCTCGTAGTCTGGATACCCTATACCTACTTGAAAATGTGTGAATAGACATGTTTTCCTTCCCTGATTTGGTATTTGTATACGTGAAGATAATATATGGGTGAGCTATGCCTCAGATGTAGCTAATGTCATAAATGTATAGATAAGTATAAGTTCAGTGTACAGTTGAAATGTGCGAACTGCCTGAAATATGTGTTATTTATTGATGTATGTTGAAAGCTATCGGTATTTGTGTAGGTTACAACTAAAAGACAAACCACTACAACCTATATATACTGTTACTAGCATCAGCTGGTCCTTTCATAGGGTAGGGCATGATGAGATGGAGGAAAGATTTGTGTAGATTGTCAGAGATATGTTTGTTGATCTATTTATGTAAATTGATGTGTGCGGTAGTTTTTGTTATGTTTTGTTTATGTATTGACCGCGAAGAAAAAAAATCAGCTGTGGAAAGACATAGCAGTTGCCATCAGTGCTCGTGGAGAGCAAAAACGGGAATGGGCCCAAAATTTTAAAAAATGGTCAAATTTAAAAGCCAGGGTGGTCGATGTCCTCCTGTATTAAATCGCACAGGTACATGATATCGACTCGCCGAAAGCGAAATCGAGCGTAGAGTTCAACGTCGTCATACAGGTCACATTGTTTGTGTTTTATGCCGTGCCAGCAACTAGGGCTATATCACGGATCATACATGTCAAAAGGATTGTGTCTGTCACGAAACACACGTTCCATCATCAAATGTCTTCTTATCATCATTCTAAAGCACAGTCGTCTCGCTGCCATCTTCTGTCACTCTTCACGCGAAGAAATCAGAAATGTGCTAACTTAAGTCGCCCGACTCGGCTAAGTAAGGGTTTATACCAGGGGGAGGGCAGTCTTAAAGTTGAGTAAGAAATTTTGTACTTAGCGGACTTGAGTTGTCTTGTGCACACCGAATTACTGTACTTAAAGTTGAGTCAGCCAACTTAAGCTTAAGTTCATGTTTAAGTTCGCTTGTGCACACCAGCCCAGCGCTCTGCTCGACTATCTGCCTCCCACAGTATATAATCTTTGTGTGATGGGGAGTATAAAAGGTGCTGGTGATTTATCGACTCTACATTCCTGTCATCAGAGTGTCAACAGATCGTGAGAGGGCTTCAGCTACTCTGAAGAGTGAGTGAAGTGATCTGTTTACAAAAATGCTTTGTAAAGTAACTGTCGACGACGAACACCTGTTCTGTTATCTTTGCAAAGCCGCCTCTTTCGCAAAATGGAGAGATATCTTTACGTTTTGACGGAACACTGGAGACAGAAGCAAAACAAACATTTGGTTCGGTGGCAAAAGAGAAAAACGAAGCCGTTTTGGTTTGTTGTTAACCAACGTAGCTCTCCAAAGCAAATTGCAGACTATGGCAGTCGCCAGTCTGTTCATACCCTTTTCTAAACCCTTCTAAATTGTTCTTCCCCAATTGTTCCCTTGTCCTCCATGGCTTAAATACATGCATCATATATTATCATGTTGTACCCCTCCATAAAATTCGGTCTGAAGTCGGAATTATTAAAGATATCGTATCTTTCTCACTCTCACTCACTCCGTACCCTCTGTAAAGATCGAGGTGGATGTCGGTCACGAGAAAATCTTTACTTGTATAATTGCTCTGAGCAGATCTTTACGGACCCCAATCATGCATTTAATAATGGGTAACATCAAAACAAATGTTTAAAAATAAACTACCTGAACAAAACATAGTGTACAATCTTCCTGTAAACGAAAAGAATAATTCTGATTTGTTGTTGTTGGGATCGAGTAAATAGTGGGGACTTGCTTATCAGCCTCGCACACACACACTTTCTGCTTTATTTATAAGTTGTTAGATCAGTTTCTCCTTTTCTTCAATCAGAATCTCTTAAATAAGCTAGAAATATTTTCAGAAATGATGGTTTTTGAAAGTATAACTTGCGTACCTACTTTTAAAAGTAACAAAGGCAAATAGTACAGCCTAAGGTTGGCACGAGTCTTCTTTCAGAAGATGTAAGCATTCTTTAATGAAGGTGTGTCTTGGCCATCAACCATTGCATTTAATTAATGTAAAGAGCCTGCGGCTAACAACACAAACAGATTCTTTCAGAAGAGGAAAGCAGCCTTCGAGAAAAGTATTTTCTGGTCAACAACCCTTTCTCTGAATCAGCACCATAAAGAACCTTCTTAGTAACACAACTGTCTGTTGTCACGGAAACTCTTTTACTGGCCTCCATCTCTTTTAAATGAAGCTTAGATGGATTTTTTCTTAAACTTCATTCTTCAGTGCAGTAAGTAAAAGAAAGAGGTGGACAGCAGAAAACGATAGATGGGAGAAGCAATCGTAACTGTCTTCTTCTTCTTGTATCCTCTTCTTTCTCGTGTTTTAATATTTTGTACGCAAAAATCGAAAAGGCTGTAGACCATACTTTATTTTAATAAAACTGTGAAACATAACAATTTCATCATTATCATCATCAATCATCAATCATCAATCATCATCATCATCATGTGCCTACACTGAGGCACACACACACACATGCGCGCACATGCTTTGAAAACGTTGAATAAAAGACAAAAGAAGACCTGCTTGTCGAGAAAATAGATGCATTAACTTGCCAAAAGGCGGATTTGTGTGTGTGTGTTTTTTTAGTAATATAGCCGTCCAGGTTTGCTACTTCCTGTGCTATTAAACACGCACATACAGCTAAAGTAGCTCTCTGAACACAGCCTCAAGCAAACAGCTCTTTATGCCCTTGGTCAGCGGTGCTTTCAATGTCCATCACAACAGCCATTTTAAAACGGCGGCTCCCCAAAGTGATGGCCTGTAATTTCCATCTGAGATCTCATTTCAAGTTATCTACAGAGATATGGCAGGCGGCAGTTAATTTGAAGTATTACTTTACGTGTCAAGGGATATCCGTTGGGAAAAGGTCAAATCGCATCACTTCCTTTGAACTGAAGGAACGTCCACGTCCTTCTGTAAGCAGAGAGTTTGGGATTCACCAGAACTTTTTCATGGAAGTAAGCTTATCTAGAACTGCAAGCAATATATGTCCCAATGGTCCATGCGACTTTCCGCAGCAACCGCTGCTAAGGACATTTTCAACCGGACACATAATCGAATATAAAAACATTTTTCGTCCATTGTGCCCAGAGTAAATGATACAAATAATGTAATAATACAGAGATGAAAGTTTCAATAACTACAATGTCACATGTACATAGTATTCAGCATGGTCAACCATTATCTGAGTTTGAGACTGTCACCTGACAATATTTAGCAGCTTCTTCTTGTTTAATATCTGTGGTTTCTGCGTTTGTCTCCTCAGATTGACCTGACGGAGATAGCTGGGAAAGCGATCCAATTCACACCTGTCTGCAAAACGCACATCTTTAAGTATGTCATTAAAATATTATGTCAGGCATGCATAGGAACATAAACAGAAGTGCACAACACATTATATATCTAAGCAAAATGTAATAGTAATAATTAGTTATGTCGGTCTACGAGGAGAACACTAGCGGAAGGGGGAAGAAGTTACTCACAGAGTGCACTCGCCAGGTGAACCACTCACACTGAATGCCTCTGCCACCTTCTGATAACATTTTAGAAAACTTGAAATGAACTGAAGAAGTGGAGCATGTTTATCTTCAACAAGCAGTACAGCATCCAGGAGAGAGGCAGTGCAGCCATTAACATCTCCAGACAGCAACCAGGCAAGATCCGGAAACTTGCAATTTGAGGAACTTGATTATCCGACATTTCAACACCATCACAGTTCTCTTCATCCTCCATAGGAGCGTGTGATGTCACACAAACGAATGAGACAGTGATATCTGACAGACAGTTAAAAACTGGCTTACCGATCTTTGAGAAAACAATTTTTAATTAACAGCTGAGTCTAGTACTCGTTCTATAAAATTTACAGGAGAAATGGAGAAATAGGAACACACTCAATGACTCCTTTCTTTAATACTCGGAGAAACAGGAATTTTTTTTTTCATTTGAATTTTTCGCTTGTGTGCACGATTATTTTACCAAAAAGACAAAAACTTTTGGAAGATTCACTATCTTCTTAAATTATCTATTCTGAAACTTCAAGACCTTGAGTGTTCCATGCCATAATCTCGATTATCTGTTGCCTGCCATTTGCACACTTGAAGAAGCACTTTGGAAGGTAAGCATGACACTGTCGCTTGCTGCCGATGGCAATTTTCTCTTCGTTTTTGACGAATTATATCTTCGCCGGCCTACCCATCAATGAAGTTTTGTCTGTTCCACCAGCTCATTGGCTGGGAGATCATACTTACACGATTTGCCATCCATGACGAGAGTGCCACGAGGAAGACCTGTCTCTCTTGCTGCCAAACTTTGAGTCTTTCGGGAAGGGAATTGATTTCCGGCGGATGTCCGTCACGTGCGGAATACAGTAAACACATCTGTTCTTTACCTTTTAAAGTCTTAAGTTCCGCAGTCATTTCTTCTGTCTTTGAATCTGCTAAAGCACACAATGATAGGGTAGGAGAACCGCCCATGTCACATCCGGTGAACCCGTTCTATCTTGACATCCGAAGTCGGTCCATGTCCTTTGATGACCCGCGAGCTATTGTGAAAAATCAGATTGTTTTTCCAAGTTCTTGAAGTTTGTCTTCAAATGAATTAAGTTTCTTCACCTCGCTGTCTTCTTTCGTTTCATTCTGCATTTTATCCGCACATGCTCTGATAGCTATCTCTGTCTATCCTACTTATATTTAGGTCCATGATCTTGAGAAGTGACACCATCAAGGAAAGGATAAGGAGGCAAACTGCATTAGTAGAAACTTGAGTTTGATGCGATCAGGTTGTTTCTTAGGGGGTCCATTACTAGTTTCAACTTCGCTGCCTTGTGGCAGGAACCCGACAAGACATACTAGTACCACAGCCACTGGTCTACTAACACGTACACCACGGTCACGCATGGATGCTTGCCTAGTTGTTGTGTAAAGAGTGTGACAGTGCAGTGAAATGAGCCACAGGCAGTCCAAAGAAGACATGACATTTTTTAGAATTTGAGCAGACAGGTCTGAAGAGAGGAGGAGAGGTCAGGAAGTGCAGGTGACTGTGGAAGGGGCCCGACCTTGGTCAGTATTTGTTTTTTCTAGTTCGTTTAAACAAATGTCTGGGGAAAGAATACCAAAGCTTTATATGGAGAAATCAAATTTTAAAATTGCAGTATACTATTCCCAGTCCTAATGAAGTATGAGGTGAGGCTGGGGAGTGAGGTGTGATCACTAGTCAGCGCCATCATGTTTGAGTCAAGCTGGAGGCGCTTGGTGTCGGAAGGTCGCTGGACACCGGTTTGCTTGACCCTCTAGAAATGTGTTTGTGTATCAAGGTATGGAGTTAGCTGGGTTTATCTGTCACTAGGAAAAGGATGGTCTGGCATTGACAGTGGAGGGAAATGTATGAGACCAATGTGGGGACAACAGAGAGAGTGGGGTCTCGCCCCTGGGGCTGCATCCTGTAAGCGAGAAGTGTCAGACGTTGGATAATTTTTGGTACTTAACAGGACACAGGGAGACATTTTCTCCTCCTACCTCTCCATCACCAGACATATAACTACACTAGTCTGCACAGAAGCTCCTTATGAACAAAAACATTGTGATACAGTATTAGCACCAGCAACACACTAACATTGCAACCGTCACAAATTATAGGAATTATTACAAGAAATATTTTAAACTGCGGTGGCGCAAACAGCGAGGCTCATAAACTTTTCATGGTGAGTTCAAACATAAGCGCAACATTAAAAACAAATACAGTAGCATGGCTGCAAACTGCACAATCTAAGGGGGTGGGTGAGAGAGAGAGAGTAGATGATGGGAAAAGGAGACATTGAACTGCTAGAGGTATTCAAGAAAGAGGTGGATCTTGAGGTGTGTATCCTGCCCAAAAGTAGCCACAAGACGATGATATAAGGCTATTTTACTAAACAACCTGGTGTACGAGACCCTGCAGGCCATAAAGTTTTCTCATAGAATTTACTCTTTTGATTGGAAAAAGGTCTGATTACCTTCATAGAGAATAAAATATGGCTGACATAGTTTCATTTACTCTCCTGTATTCGTGATTATCAAAGGTCCTGCCTTTGTTCGTTAATGTCTGTTTGCCTGATAGTCTTCCGTCCACGTTCGGTTGGAGCTAGACATTGCCTGTGTCTGACTTAATATAAGGTTTTGATTTAAATTAGGTAGCTACAGACAAGTACACACTTCTCTTATTTATTATAAATTATAATATAAGCAGAGATATAAATATATTTATTTAGTTTTGGTTATTCCAGTTACTTCCTCATTCTTACAATGCCTCTATGACTCATGCGTCATCACAAGCCTTGAGCTCAAATGCGAAAAGAAAAAGCTCGAACAAAAAACAAAACAAAATAAAATAAATAAATAAACAAAGTTAGACTTCGAAGAACCCTACACACGTGCACGTTCCTAACATTTGTTGTGTATATTATGTTACTAAACGAAATATAGATATTACCAGTCTTCGGCTTTTAAGGATATTGCTATGTAGTGAAAAAATAATAAACGATTACAATCAATGATTAATTTATGATCGTACCACTATTGTGAAAACATCGTGAAGTATAGGACAATGTGTGCTTCATTGCTGGTTAATGATTCATTCCCTAATAAAACTTGTTTCTTCTATCACACGATCTCCACACATTTGCAGGAAACCCACGAGCCTACATTTGAAACCAGTCATCTGATAAATCTTTGAATTCTGGGGAGGGAACTCATATTTCGGATACAACTCATATTACATGGTGCTCTTCAAATAATTGCTGGAAAAATGATGGTTTTTAAGGTTTGGGCCTTTACTAAGTAATGAAGAGAGGATAAAAACTGTATGAAGTCAGTATGTTGATGTTAATATCACAAACAACCGAGATCCCAGAAAGCAGGCCAGAAACATGATGTCCAGGTCAGGTGATAAGAGAAAGGAGTGGCGATTTTTTTTAATTCAAAAGACAAGAGTGCATTGGATTTTAGAATGAATGGACGAAAATGCAAACATCAATGATATGATAATATTCTCAGACTTGGTTTGGGAATGTCTGAGATTATTTCAACATCTACATTGGCGATACTTCTCTTCAACCATTGAAGTTCATATTTGTTTGCATGACTAAATTTTTTAATTAAATGCAGAGATAACCAAGCAAGAAAATGCTGATAACACACCTATGTAGTCAGGCCTGTTCTTAGCCCCCGCGGGGCCCGAGGCAAAGGGCATGTTCGGGGCCCTCACGCCACGATCACACGGTTTTAGTTGGGATCTAAAGTCACTTTTTTCCTCAGGGATATCTCGTCTTTTATCATTGACAGCACGCTGCATACACATTACAAGTTCCATGTGCCTAGTTACCATATCAATCAAAAGCGCGGGGCCCCTTGAAGCGCGGGGCCCTAGGCAGATGCCTCGTCCGCCTGCCCCTAAGCACGGCCCTGTATGTAGTGTCTAGTCAGCCAATCAGAAAAAAATATAGTTACGTAAGCAAGTATGTATACACACGAGTAGATATAATATGTTTATACATGTAGAGAAGCGGAGAGATGATCTACCAGGCAAGTGTATGTCTAGCGAGGGTTGGGAAAAAAACTTGAATACTTATGAAGCCAATAACAACAAAACCTGCATTATTTATATACAATTTAGACAACTGTCTGGAATAGAGAAACCACCAAGTCAGACTATGAACAAGTTCTCAAACTATCAGAAGTGTAAAGACTCCATCTTGCTTCAAATCCGGGCCATTAAACAGAATCTGTCATGTTTATCAGCGCCGCCTTTTAACAGAACCTTCATTATCTCAGACAGTGAGTCGCAGAAGACCAGTAATTACATTGAAAAGTTATTGTCTTCCTTTTCTGCTGAAGTCTCATTGAAGATGTCAGTAACATTCGTGCCCCTCATGGCGCTTTTGACAAACCCCGAATCCCATTGTAGAAAAAATCTGACTGTTATCTTTTAACCTGTATTATTGTTGACCTCGTTGCATTCCCTTATCACTCGGCCCTCGATAAGAACTTTGCTACAGAAGGCGGTTTCCAGCAAAAGAAGTGGTTTAGAAGACAGACTGCTGGAGTGTAGTGTTGTCACGAAGATAAACAAACAACGCTCGATGGTCGGAGGCTGCGTTTCCTGAAACTATCAAAACTCCAGACATCTTTTGACCAGGAAGATTTTCGTTTTGAAAACATCGAGAGCTCGGGTGACGTCTGGTGTGAGAACCCGCAAGATGGCGCGTCTTTTGATGTAGCGTTTCCGGTGGTGCTGGTGATCCTCGCGACCCCCAGACGTCTACTTGCACAGACGACTAACTACCTGTGAAGGGGGGGACTAGCGGTTAGCATCGAGGACGTGAAAGGCCAGGTGCGAGGGAGGCGGGGCCGCGCTGGTCTCCTCGCGCTCTCACTCCCACACTCGTGCAGACAGCGTGACGTCACACGAGTGAGAAGTTGGCAGAGACGGTGTCGACCCACGATGATCTGACACGTTGGGGGTCTCTTCTGCTTCAAAGATCGGGTTCCTTCCCTCCGTGGTGCTTTTGAAACCAAGCAGGCTGCTGCTACAGAGACCCAGTGACACTTCTGCTTTGACAGGACACTTGTTTTCATTCATCCATTTGTCGGAGGGATTTGCAGATCTCAAGAAATAAAACTTCAATCAGAATAGTTAAGGGAGGATCGATCTACGAACTAGTGTCTTGCGACTGTTGTTTACTGTTTACAGGTAAGAAAGACGCGTGATTATGGTGCTTCTTAGCACGATTTGTACACAAACAAGTCGGGGGTCGTTGCTGCTGCTGCTGTTGTTGTTGACAACCATTCTCGGTGACATCAGCAATGGTGTGCCGACATCAGCAAACGACGCAGCGCCGGCGCCCGGAACCAATGAAACGTACGAGCAGGAGGCCAGGAACCACATGTGTAACGCTCAGTGCGACGCCTTCTGCTACGAAAACGTGAGTAGCACCTGTGTGTGTAGTCTTGGCTACAGTAGCACCTGTGTGTGTAGTCTTGGCTACAGTAGCACCTGTGTGTGTAGTCTTGGCTACAGTAGCACCTGTGTGTGTAGTCTTGGCTACAGTAGCACCTGTATGTGTAGTCTTGGCTACAGTAGCACCTGTGTGTGTAGTCTTGGCTACAGTAACGTGAGTAGCACCTGTATGAGTAGTCTTGGCTACAGTAACATGAGTAGCACCTGTATGAGTAGTCTTGGCTACAGTAGCACCTGTATGTGTAGTCTTGGCTACAGTAACATGAGTAGCACCTGTATGAGTAGTCTTGGCTACAGTAGCACCTGTATGTGTAGTCTTGGCTACAGTAACATGAGTAGCGCCTGTATGTGTAGTCTTGGCTACCACACTATGAGTAGTGATAATAATACTGTCCATGTGCATGGCGTTTTTTCCAATGATTTACTCAAAGCACCTTACAGAAATGATTTACATATAAACAAACTGAATCACTGACAAATATTTGCATATAACAGACTTTACAACAGACACACCTACTCAGACACAAATACAGACACGTTATCACGCTGATGGTCAGGACAGTGTCATGGTGAAGTCACTGATCTTAAAACACCCGTATGTAGTGACCGTTAGTAACTCCACCTCGTGTTCTTCTCATCGAAGTTGCGTGGTCAGCAAGTGGATCGGACTAAGACAAACATGGCTTCTTGTCTAGTGGCCCCCTTGTCGCTGCCACACGACTTTAGCAATCATTTTTATCCTTTTGAGATTACATTGCGACTCCACCAAAGGACGCACAGCTGTTTTACGTGCACGATGTTGTAGTTTCGTGGGGCAAACTTTGCTGGTAAACTGGACATCCGAGCTCCAGTCCATCTGTGCAACATCACAGTCATACGATCCTTGATGCGACAGCAGTTACGGAAGGCAAGATAAGTGAGGGAGTTTGAATAATTAAATAAAAACAGCCAACAACAACAACAACAACAATAATAAAAATAAAGTATGCTTTATACTGCAGAATCCTGCGACCAGCTGTGCACGCTTAACATTAATTACTAAACACTAAACACCACATTCAATTTGTTTTATTGATGCTGGCCTGGATAACCACGTATACTTGATAGTTTGTCAACTGTTCTCGACAGGATGACAGGGACAACAAAGCAGTTTATGTCTAAACCTTGAGTATCCCTTTAACCATGTAGTTCCGACGAACAACGAACTCCAGTCTTCATTGTGAGAGGTTTATTTAGTGGGTACATTGTTTACATGATGGTATCATCATGTTGTTTACTTTGGTGCCAAGGTAAACAGTGTAGTTGTTGACCAGTCGTTCTAAGCTAAGCTGCCCATGTGGTCGATGACAAACTTTCATCCATCGGAGACGATAAGTCTGTCCCGATACAGTCTTGGAGACGGTCTGATGTCCCTTGTCCCTTCTTTAGTCTCTCATGGTACTCAGACTCGCAGTTGCACCAACCCTAGAGGCATCCTGTCGCCATTTGTGTTTCGCTGAAATCAATGAACTTATTACTATTAGTACCAGACACGGTGATTGCCTTAGAACAGGCGAAGCAAAATGTCAGGGAAATTTTCTCCCGTGGATAGTCCATACTCACGTGACTATCACCTGTATGTATAGTCTCATTGAGACAAATTGAGTAGCCTACAAAAGATGAAACAGTATTTTTAATCAAGTCTAGTATTTTCTTTGAACAAATATGTTTTAATCGGGCGTTGGAATACTGCTCTTGAATTAGAATAGAGAATGTGTTGGGGGAGAGAGCTTGGCAGTCTGGAAGCACAGGAGAACATACGTTGTCCGTACATCTAGGTAGGAGAGATGGAAAGAAGGAGGAGCCGGAGGTTTGGAGCAGGAGTGTCGACAGACAAGAGCTCGACAAAATATAGAGGGGAGGAGCCAGTACAGAGTCCATAATAGTTGAGGACATACAGTCAATTATTGCTTTAATTGATATCCAGTGAAGATACATATATATATATAAAGAGACAAATAAGAGTTGTAAGAGGTTAGACATCAACATCACTAGAAGTAGAGAGAGGAATGAACATCGGGGTCATCAGAGTGTCTCACAAGATCGTCATCTTGATGCGTCTGTCATGACCTGCAAGTGCGACACTGTCACACTGTCATTAAGTGTCACAGCCACATCTGTCAAAGCCTCGATATTAGAGTGTCAGTCATGTTGTCATTATCTGGAAGATTCTCACGTGACCAGCAGTCAAAATGTCATCCATCTCTGGGTCTGTCAGACCACTTTCTTGTAGAAGCCACACTGCCATCGTTCAGAAGTGTTTTCCATGCTGTCATTAACTGAAAGTCAGCCGAGCTCCACGTTTTTAACGGTTATGGCCAATCAGAAAAGAAACAAGTATTTCCGTTTGCCTGATAAACAGACTTCAAGGTTTCCCTTTATCACAAACGAGTTTTGGATTTTTAATTAACACTTTAAGAACAAACTAATTCAATGTCTGTCCGAAACAATATTTCATACCACATTTCATACCCGCAAACTGCACTCAAACAGACGTGGAATTTGACAAACTGTTTATTTTTAATAAACACAACAAAATTTACTGTACAGACACCTTGACTATGCGATATTGTTCTAATTAGAAATTTTATTATTACTGGAATAGAGAGAGAGAACAGTATCACAGTTCAGCGGATACCACAGTTCATTTCAAGTTTTCTGACCTGGTTTTTATTAATTAGTGAACGGAGTTCTTGTTCAAGTTTGCTCCATTTGGACTGTCGTCTGCTTTGAGAGCAAGAGCTGCTCAACTGATTGTTGTTGTTTTGTTTGTATGAGTGCAGAGACAGGAGTGCGGCAAGTACTGTGATTCCACCAGCCGGCAGTGGATCTTTCAGTGCAACGAGACTGATGGGATCGTGAGTACAAACCCTCCATCCATCCATCTATTTATTCGTCTTTGTGTACACATACAAACTATAAACAACCAGTCAGCCGTTTTCATTGTTTTTTTTTTCCAATGTAATCTTTGATTTGTGACCTTGCTATTTGTTAGAAGTTCGGTTTCGATCTTTTGCAACCGTCCAATCTTTTATTCTTCCGCTCTCTACCTCTCTGCGTTTTCGAGAAAATCAATATTGCCAACATTTTTCCAGTTTTCTTCTTTCGAAAATGCCAGTTGAGCATCTTTAAAACGGAAATGAAAGCAATAATACTGTGAACACGTGTCCCTAGCAGGACAGTCCCTGTGAAGCCCTGCAAGGCTGGCTTGTTCACAATACCAGCAAAGACAATTTATTTATTTATATTTCTTCAGAGAAATTTCTTGTTATTTTGATTGAGTTGAACGACCTGGATATAAAGAGCACTCCACACATGCATACACGCACGTGCACAATGAGAGTTTGTTGTCTTTAGTTAATGACTTCCGGGGCGACTTGTCCTGCGCTGGCGTGGGGTGGGCGACCTGTTCTACGCATGCGCAAACACCCGAACTTGGTTGCTAGTTTAACGAGTTTTAAACTCGATCGTTTTGTTTGCTCAGTTACTGCTCAGTAATCATGTCTATCATATATATATATAACCCAACACCAAAACTTGTACCCTTACCCTAACCCTGAACCGAAACCAAATCTTAATCACAACACGCTTAACACATGTATATCAGCATTAAAACAAAAAATAAATAAAATATAAAAGAGTAAAAAATCCTCATAAATAGAAAATAGGTTGTGACTCGATCGTTCTTAAGAATCAGATTGTAGATTTTTCTTATATTTCTTCATCTCTTCATTATTCTTATTTTTTTTCTTTGCAGATGAAATTTGGCTTTCTCACCTTACAACCCCAGTATCGTGTGGTGATTATCATTTAGTTGCACTCATAAGTAAAGATGGTGTATTAATAAACCCGACCAACGACAAAACTCAAGCTTGACGAACAAACAACAAACCGTTTCAAATCAGACGTTAGTCAACGACAACCTCCCCCTCCACGCCTCAGTAGTTGATCACAGTATGGGTGGTCTCAGCTCTTTCCCTTTAAAAACTGTCGACTCTGGAGCCATAGAGAATACAAGTTTAATATATGTTGAAAGCCATGACCATGATGACAAACTGCAGATGTTATCTAAGATGGCGGTTTCAGTTCTTCAATGGTTCAGCAAACAGCAGTCCCTACTACTACTCTCCCCCCATAACTGTTATCAACCCACAGATAGAATTTCCATCTAGTCTAGACCAGACACGAGTGTGGTGTGAAAATCTGTCCTGTGACTCAGTAGCAGGTCGGCAAAACAAATTAGGGTCTGGTGACAGTGAGTGATGGCGGCAGTGGTTGCCGTGTAATGAAGTCTGCAGGACACTACACACGTGCGCTAGACAGTCTGGTCATAGTCATTACAAGTGTGCATCGACACTACCTGCAGGACAGAACAAACATACCTTCACAGCTCACAATCAAAACTACCGACTGTCAGCCTCTTGCAACGACTACACTGTTAACTCATTTCAAATAATGCTCAGAGGGAGTCTGTCACTGTGGTACCTGTCTTGAAGGACCACGAGCACGATTCCCATGGTCGGCTACAAGGACTTGTAGTGGAGTGAAATTTTCTTTTCTAACGATTGGGCAAAGCTTAGTGCCTGACACTATTTCCCAAATATGGGGGGAATTTATCTAGTCCATTATCACACTTTTAATCATCCCAAAGCTTGTGCCAAGCTTATCCGTAAACCAACAATGACAAGAACCACAACGGCTATTATTATGTCTACACCAACACTGACTAGGACTGCTGATGGTGTACCTGTGTTAACTACTTTCTATTACTACTACATCATGTTAAACAAAAAAGAAAAATTATTTTAAAAATTAATCCAAATGATTTAATTTTTAGATATATTCAGACTGTCCTGGTTCCTGCTCGGTCCTGCTGGGCATTGGACCTGGTAGGTATCAGTCTTTACCTGTTGTCTCTCAGATTTTTCTGTACTCTTATTGCCTGTTTCTAGTTCTGCCTGCTTCTTTGACCCTCCTGCTCCGCCCCCAGTGTAAGGCCACTCATTGTCTTAAATATCTTCCATTTCCCTGCGACCATCATGTCAATGTGGCAATGAGAGTAAACGAGTGAGAAAGTGAGAGAAAGAGAACCATTACCCAAGATCGTTTGCTTTAATACACATTGAAAACTGGTTTGGTTTGGCAGCCTCAACATTTTGACATTAATTACAGGTTTGCAAGATTTTAATTAGACAAAATATTTAATTATTTTCTGTTCCTGGTGTTGTACTCTCTCTCTCACACACACACACAGAGTGAGGGCCATGTGCGTGCTGACAGCTGTTTGATGCACGTGCAGGTTACGTGCCGCCAAAGCCGGACCTGGTGCTGCAGAGGAACGTACAGACACGTAGCGTGACGTTGAGCTGGGACACGCCCACCACTGACCACAGCATCATGTACGTGGTGGAGGAGAGCCATCTGTATCAAAACGAGCGACTGACCAACGTCCACTTGGTAAGTCAGACTCTGGTGGCAGGAACGGTACCTCCATGTCACGTGACAGTCCTGTGATGACGTCAGGCTAGGACTACACTGCTCAGGTACACTGGACAGTTCTGTGATGCTGTTAGGACAACTCTAGAGATTATTAAAGAAGTGCAGTTTGAAAGTTCTGTAATGCTGTCGGGTTAGGAAAAGCACTTCTTAACCAGACAAAAGACAAATATGACAAATGTTTGGCCAAGTGTGACCTGGGGCGGTGCTCGGTTCTATTGCGCCAAAGGCGAGAAATTTGTGCTGCGCCCCGCAATTATCACACATTCAACAATTATATTATCTGGTCATAAAACTGAGGTTTAAAATCTTCTTTCCCGAACATCATTTGTCGCTTTAAAATGCAGACCATCTTTTCGATCGGCTCTTCACAGAGTGCTTGCATCCTAAGCAACCGCCTACTTTACCTAATGGTGGATTAGGACCTCGAGTCTTGTTTTAAAAAAAATCGAAATTTGTACTGTATTATATATACTTCGTTCCAAAAAAAAAACCCAAAAACCATGTATCATGAAGACTAAAACTTCCAGAAGAAGTATCTGTATTTATGCGTCATTGTTTTCAGAAATTTTATCTAAGACATTTTTTTTTTACAAGAAGTTCCTTGTTACTCCTGATTTCCAAGATATTTTTCTCTTTTCACACACTTCTTCTAAACACATGGCTAACACTAAGGGAAGGGAAGACCTGGAAAAGTCAAGAGATGAAAACATGTTCCCATCTTTGATGGCACAAATCGTGTTTACGGCAGTGGCTGAAAGCGAGAGAGAGAGAAGGAGAGAGAGATGCAGCTCCCATCTTTGATGGCACAAGCTGTATTTACATCAGTAGCTGAAACTGAGAAAGATTCATTTTCCATCTTTGGTGGTATCATATTAATTTTTTATTGTATTCGTTCAAATAACAATCATGCTCTCTTAATACACCTTATCTCTCAAAATCACTACTTGAGCTATCTACCTGATATATTTCCAGATGGTATTTGACGGGTAGATTAAAAATGAAACGTTTCAATATTAATATTTTAAGAAGGATTTTTTAAATGTTTTGATTGATTGTAGAATCATAGGAATATTTTAAATACAACGCACTGTTGATTGATGTAGGCTGTCTGCATGATTTATGTGTGTATTTTTGGTCGTTGAAAATCAGTTTTGTAATGAGAGACTAGAAGATTTCGAACGAGCCTCAAAGAAGACATTTTTTGACATGGAAAACTCAAAGAATTGTAATAAAATCAGCTGGAAAATTTTGTGAAGCTGTCTGACGACGAAAAGTCGAGCACTAAACAAATTCAAAGAACTGCAAGTCAGAACAACAATTGTTTATATAGTTAACAAGACAGATGTATCAATTCATTTTACCGAACACAGTGAACTCTGACAAAAATTATTTAATAAAGATGCTTTTAGGCTGACCTAGACTTTCCATATTCTGCGCAGTTTTTCCCCCCATTGAGATTATCTCCCATTTCCTTCCTGACACCACAGAAGCCCTCAAGCGATTTTGGAGAGGTCGCGGACCGCCCTGTGATTCTTGAGGAACCATGTTTTTTTCCTCAATATTTTGTTTGTGAACGAGAGCTCAGTTTCATCTACTGATGATGTGCAAACGAAACAATTTGGGAGATGGAGAGCGAAAACTAAAAATAGATACTGAAAACCTTTCATCTTGCAGCAACTACAGTAACTACAGACAGGATGGTCATCATGCCATCAGGACAATCAGTAATCAAGGAAGATGACTGTGGATAACGAACACAAGAGATGTTACACTGACTTTCTCCGATGCCTTTAGCACTCCAAAACTTTTGATCGTTCTTTGCTGTTAAAAAAATGAGTGTTGTTTTTAACTGAAATAAAAACACAATTTTGACAGTGAAGGAAAAAGATATAATTTTCATCCTCAGATGTCAGCTTTCTTAAAAGCTTCTAGTCCTCCGATGATACTCCCCTCACTCACCCTCCCGAAGACCTGTCGTGGAATGGAATGGACGGAGTATTTACAGTCCCGTGAGACTGTGCGGGCTGCACTACTGTTACTGTTACTGTTACTACTCAGTTAATGATGGGAGTGCTCAGTCTACCCAGAATGATCCCATCATGGACGTGTACAGGTGGACTGCTGTCTGTCTGACGAGACCAACGCTTAGCCTCTTGCCAAGTTCTCCGCTGTTAGTCTCGGCGAGCCTGAACAAAGAATGTGACTAAACCGGAAGCTTTGTAGTCTCATGCCTCGTTTTAGCAGCTAACTGAAAAAAATCGTCTACCAGCAGTCCAGTAATGCAAGTTCGTGTTGCCATCTTTCTCTACGAGCATTCGTCACGCCTACTTATCACGAAAAAATAAATAATAAGGGTACGGATGATATGTAATGACAGGGCATAAACATTCTCTTTTCTTTTGTCTACGAGCTCGGTCGTGAGTAAGTTGCTAAAGTTTCTCGAGCTTCTGACCAAACTTGTTGAGGGCGCAGCAGTACGATGATGTCATTGTTGACTTTGTGCGCATGCGTCTGGGATGTGTACAGGCACAACATCTGATGTGACTCGGAGAAGTTATGCTTCTTTTCACGATTAACAGAAAAAAAAGGGATATGCACAAGAACCGGACATTAGAACTAATTATACAGTAAAGGAAAGCTAACAAAAAATCTGCTTAAAATCTTATTTTTGTTAATAGAAAACACAAATCCGACGACAATAAAAAAAATGTCATATCTTAATTAAAAGTGGTTAAATCTTTTTACGAGTTTAAAGCAGAAAGAGTTTTAAAAATTGTAGGAACAGGAACACGCAAGAATTGTGATAGTTCCTCCACAAATTATGACATTCCCCTCCCCACTCAAAAAAAAAAAAAAAAAAAAAAAAAAAAAAAAAAAAAAAAGCACACTGTGGTTCTTGTCCTCCTTGTCCACAGGCAAGGCTGATCCTTGTTGTGCCAATCGTGTTTTTTCAGATTTGCGTCGAAAAAGAAATCGACGTTCAGCCTGTGAGTTTTTCTTAGAAATTTAACTCGAGTAATTTTTAAAAGTGGAAATGAGTAGCCTGCAGGCTTCCAGCACTCGCTCACCTCCAGTGCAATAACCCCGAGTATTTTGCGAAAACGTTTTAAGAATTTGAAGGAATTTCTAAAACATTTCTGTCGGCACTCTTGTGAGCGGGAGGCGAGAACTGCCGGATGTCTGTGTGTCTGATGTCAAGTCTGTATTTTTAGGATGCTTGAGATCGATACACATCCCCACTGAGACCATCTTGGAGACAGCAACGACATGAGAGAGGGAAACATCACCAGCATCGGACTTGCTCAAAATTAAAGACCTCTTCATTTTTATTTTTTATTTTATTTATATTTTTTTTTTGTTCATGCTGCCTCCAATTACCCTGGCAGAATATAAAATAAATTTCAGGGCTACAATGGTCAGCTGATACCAAGATCGAAATATTTTAGTGGATTTATCTTAAAATCGAGATGCATATTCACTGTAGGTGCAAAAACAGAAAGCTTTCCTTATGTTGCCTGCCTAGACTCATTATTTGTGTGAAGAAATATTGCTTGCGGCACATGCATGTCGAAACACCAAAATTGTGTTTGAAACCTCTGAGAGATGAAGGAGGGCTATCCTGTTCTGGGTTTTTGAAGTTAGTACCCAGCTGCTGCCGTTACCTCCCCGTGTTGTCACATGACAGCTTCTAGATGATTCTGTGCAACAAGTCGTTGTCCTCACTCATTGCTTCCTCCATCCTCAGTGATGGAAGAAAGAAAGATGATGAGCAAACAGTCTGCCTGGTTTACGATTTTAAAACTAGCTTTATAATCAAACCGCAATGCCCTGTCATCTTAGTCAATTCTGCACTAGTTGTACAAATAGGAAAAATGTGATAATCCGTTTCTTGAATGAATAGCAACTCCTTAGAGTTGGGAGGCTGTTGCAGGATCGAGGCTGGAAGGTAGTCAGGGTGGACCAGCATTGTGTCCTGATATTTTGTCTTGTGTCTGTAGGTTCTGGGAGACGAGTACACACACAAGGACATCGAGGATGTGTGCATCAAGTTCAGCTATCGGGTGGCAGCCGTGTCCCAGTATGGGTCCCGCTGGTTCAGTAACGACATCTCCACCCCGGGTTAGTCGAGTTCATTCCTGCAGTTGTCACAATGGAGAGGAAGCAAAAAGAAAGATGGTTACCCCGTGTCTCAGTCAATCATTTTCAGTCCAATACCTTTGGTCTGTATGTTTGTAATAAGGTATAAGGGTGTTCACTCTCGTTTGGCGGGTATTTGAAAGGATGGCAGATGGCCGAGATGAGGTACTGTAGAGACAAAGAACACGATCAGGCGGTGACTAATGTGGAGTCAACTGACACGTGACTAACTAACGTGTTTCAGATCTCAACCCTGGAGTTCCAGCCGACTTCCATTCCAGTGAAATTGTCTTCGACCAGGAGTCTCAAGAGTTCCACTACACTCTTCAATGGTCCACACCCAGAGGTGAGACTTGACATTGTGAGGTGACAGTTGGAGGGGAGGGGGAACCATGTCAGAGTGTTTGGTCTTATAAACAAACACACAAACAAGATTCCAACTTGACACCATGACATACAAAGAAGCTTTTCGTGTCTGTCTAAGAGTGAAGTATGCATTGATTATCAAAGATTCTACTCGTAGGTAGAAGATCGCAGACAGTAGATTGTCGAAGATTCTACCGAGCGCTGGTCGAGGGGGGATTGTGGGCTGGGAGCAGCAAATTATTATTTCTTTTCTTAGAACCACACGCATCAATTCAGCAAGAGACAAAAAGGCTGGGGGAGGAAGATACAAGAGATTTTGGAAAGTCTGGAGTGCTGTCTAACGAGATATATGAATTAGCTCATCGCACGCATCTGACACTCGTCTGCCATTCAGTCCCTCGATTAACGATCCACAGCTTCCTGGCCTGCAGGGATCCAGAAAGTGAAGTGAGGTTAATGATGATGGAGAGTCTGTCTGCTCTCTTGTGCGCTTGCATATATGTGTGTATCTGACACAAAAAAGTCTGTGTGTGTGTGAGGGAAGAAAGTGAGACAGAGAAAGCCTATAAGCCAGCAAAACCTCGGAGTGAAGTCCAAGTGGCTTGGAAGGTGTTTCACGAGGACAGCGCTTGTCACACCCACACTCGGGGCTGCCGAGGCAGACGACTTCTCCTGACCCCTTGTCATTGTAGAATAAATTATTTTCCTAGTACAATAATCTGTTTACAAGTGGATTGTCAACATCTACATTTCATTCAGTAACGTAACATAGACTGTAAGCATTTGAACAAGTGCATCAGTATCTACATCAATAGTCGAACATGTTTACATGTGAGTGGTTAGTAAATCAAACTCGTAGCACGCGCTCTAGATAAAAATCCCCAGAGTCAGGAATGTTACATCAACCTCTCGTTAAAAGAAAAGAAAAAGAAGAGAGAAAAAAATCCACTGACCAAGGCCGGGCCCCCTTTACCAGACACCAGACCCCCCTGTGCCCTCCCTCTCGTTAGGCCTACGCACACTTGAACTCCAGGAGAAGAATATACCAGAAAACAGGATGTCAACACTAAAAAAAAAAACCACAAAGAAACTTCTGGTGTATAAAACTCATAAATATATTTAAAGGATTACGAAAGACTAGAGAGAGTACTTCGTATGTATGTGTAAAAGCAATAAATATATATTTACGGGATAAAAAAAAATGTAGACTGAACTAAATATGTTCAACGAAGTCAATTTGCCAACACTTATTTTCTTTGTTCTTCTGCAACGGATTTTGAAGGATAATTCTTGCTGCAGTTTGTCACGAGAAAAACATTGAGAGGTGAATCCTTTTAGACAAGTTAATGGTGTATTCGTCTTTGTCTACCTGGGTTTTCTTCTCACCTTTATTCTGCGATAGACAATAAATATCGCTGTGACAGTGGGAAATGAAGTAAGCAGGCATCTACCGTCTTTAGCAACATACTTTTTGTATCAATGCTTTCAATACTTTCATCTATAAAATACAGTAAAACATTTGTCGTAGACAAAATAATCATATTTCAAGTATCTACCTCACAAGTTTAGTTTGCTTGGTGACTGTTGCCCACAGACCAGAAGTTGATATTCAGTCTCAGATACTATTTCTATCGACAACCGTCTTTAAGAATCCTGTATCCTGTATCAAGCTGTATGTTTTATGAATATTGTAAGTGCTTACAAAGGACAGTGTGATGAGATATGCGATATTTCAACTGCTTCAAGCTTTAACTCATGAAATCATTTTACTTTAGAGCAACAGCTCGCCAAACATTTCTCAGCAAATAAAGATGGCTTTGCAGACCACTTCCAACCAGTTTCAAAGAAGTAATGTAAACAACAATGTAAAACTTTTACTAAGAACTCTCTACAAAAAGAGTAAAACTTGAGCACAGAGCTGCTGACACCGTGTGTGATATTTCAAGCTTCCATCCACAGTATTTTCTACTTACTCCAGCGCGTTCTACCGTAAACAACATTTAGTGTTAAAGAACATTAGTCGGGTTCAAAGACAGACGGGTACAGCCAGTAAACCTTACCTATCACCAAACAAGTAGTGACATAAAAATCCTACCCTTAGCTTACATAAGCATGTTTTTATTTTGTAGTTGTGTGTACAGAAACTGCTTCCTGTTCGAGAGGCACATTTAGGTCCACCCAATATTTTGCGGTTATTTTCTTGGTGCTTGGATTATTATGATTTAAAAAATATTTTAGTAATTTCTAAAAAAAAAACTCGCAAGCGTTTGATCTCGGAAACAGACTTCCGGAGATTGGTTTTCACTTTGACCAGAGTTTGTTTTGAATATGTCTCGGAGACAGGTTCTTTGAAGTAGGATGTCAAAGACTTCACCGGAAGTAGCTTTATGAATGTTGCAGCTGCGAGGGTCGTTCAAAAAGTCTTGAGCCTCACCCAGAAAAAGACCTTAGCTGAACATTGTTGTTACTGTTCTCTACGCCGTCTTATAAAACTAGAAAAACTAATACACATTTGTTTTAATTTGTGTGCGGGTGAGGCCTATACAAATGTGAAGGATAGTGCGACAAATATATAAATATATAACAATATATAAATGAAACCTGGGTTCATCATTTCGAACAGGAATCAAAGACTCAAAGCAAAGCATAGTGGCTTTCCACCCCTGAAGAAATTCAAGCAGGTAGTCGGTTGGCAAGGTGATTGATTTAGGAGATTCTGTAGGCGTGATCATGATGCGCTGTATAGAACTGCAAAAGGGAAAAACTATTAATGTAATGACAGTGATGTAATATCAGAATTAAAACAACTAAAGGAAGCAGTCAAGTTGAAACGCAGAAGGAAGCAGAGGCCAGATGTGGCTTTGAATTGCGACCCCATCCTCCAGTACTCACTAGACTTAGCTCCATCTGACTTTTACCTGTTTCCTAAACTCAAATCCCACCCACCTACGTGGTCACCATTTTGGAAACAATGATGAGCTCACATGTGCTGTGGAGGAGTTGTTGGAGGACCAGGGCGCCACCTTCTTTCTTGATGGGATTGCAATGCTTGAGCATCGTTGGTCCAAGTTCATTGATGTCAAGGGGGACTACATTACAGACAACTGTCTTGTGTCTGCAACTCATTTCTGGGTGAGGCTTAGAACTTTTTGAACGACCTTAGTAACCTTTGATCTTTTGGGCTAACATGGTCAACTGCTATGACGTCACGTCCTCGAGAGTACGGTCGTTGAAAAGCGATCCATATCGTATGTCTGTATGTTTCTTTCTTCTTCTGGATGACGATGATGATGGACGATGGATGATTGATTATGGATTGATGATTGATGACGATGATGATCCTTGACCATTTTTGTCTGAGGACAGGTTGGTGGACCACAGACGTGGGGATGTACCGCAGTGACTTCGACATTTCGTGCCCAGGCTCGCTGGAGCCGGTGTATGTCTACCCTGAAAAGGCCGATCGCGTGAGTCACACGGTCCCCCACACTCCCCACTCACATCCTTTCACTCAAACTCAGCCAGCAGCTGCTGTAACAGTAACCCACAGCTGCTGCTTTATATCAGACATTTTTCAAACATAGGATATCAAAACATCCGGTAAAATACGAGAAAAAGACGAACAAGGCTCACGTGTTTATAACACTGGGAGTTGTTTCTGTTGTTAGTCTACATCTATAAATCTCAGTAACTCTGCACATTGATAATAATACTCTAAGAGTTTTGTTCAGATAACAGTTCATCATAGGCAATGCTCAACGGTAAAAATGCTTAGAAGTAAAGAACAAATAACATTTTTTCCCAAATGTCAGGTGGGGGACACCTACACTATGAAAATCCGGGTGGCAGATAATGGCGCCGGCTGTAAGATTTCGCATAAGGTAGGTGACCCTGTCCTGGGTGTACTTATAGCTGCCACAGACGAGAGATAAGAGTAAACTCAGTCTAAGTTCTCGATTTAAACAAAAATTCAAGCGGTGACTGATACCAGACAGCTTGGTATTCGGAATGATTGAAAGTTTAAGGGACATTAAAGTCCAGCTTGCTCATGATAGTTTTCTTTGACCTGAGGTCACGTTAAGACAAAACACTCAACAGAAAATTCTAGCTGTTGATACATTTTTTGAGTTGGAGAGGTGGTTTTCTCTTCCTGTCGTTTGTTATCTCTGATGATCAGAACATAAATCACTGACAGTCTTACGGACAAACTGGTCTCATGTTGGTAGCCAGTAGAGACATGACTGAACTCTGTGATCTCATTTTATTGACCCCAGGTCAGCGCCACCTCCAGGTGCCGAGAAGACCTGACGAGTTTCTGGGAGTATGTCAATGTGGATCTGAGTGAGTACTGAGCTGTCACCCACATGTGAACACGCCACTCATGTTCACACACGTGACACGTGACTTGTGCTAATGGTCCATGTGGGGTACGGGTACTCAATTAAAGTTTGTTACAGGATAACCAACCTATTGATACAAAAAAAAAAAAAAAACTTCTCTGACTTCACAACAACGAACCACTAGATTAAAACTATGAAAATAAATACAAGAAATAAAAGAAAAAGATAAACTAATCTTGAAACAAATATTTCTTCTTCCAGATGTGTGAATGTGTGCGATGGCGTTACTTGTTTTTGTTAGTTTCTTAAATTTCGTAAACAAAGAAACGAAAGGTGGAATCCGTTTGAAATAATTCGTGTCTTATGCATGAGATCATGTGGGACCATTAATGACAATATTTACTCAGCCAGTAATATAATCATGGTAGCAATAACGAATGCAGTGATAAGTCCAGATATCCAGTGTCATATTCTGGTGGAATAATCGTGATTTTTAAATTCCTTTCAGCTTGTGAAAAGATTAAAAATATTTACACCGGAAGCTACTGCGCCCCACCACCGTGTGAGTATGTCTGTTTGACAGCCATGTCAGTCACGTGACCAGTCTGTGCTTCTCCCTGTACTTGTCCTCTTATCTCTTCTCTTTTCTGTCTTTTTATGATTTTTAGTTGTGCCTGTCTTCTGTCTACCTGTCTGTCGTACCCTCGCAAAGTATCTTTTGCCAATCGTCTGTGAGAAGCAGCAGAGGGGACGGACATAAGGTTGAACAGTAAACACAAGTATTAACACAGACTGCAGCGCCCCCTAGTTGCTGGCATGCGGCACACGTGACCTGTAGTCGTGCTCCATGTCTCACGTGCAGTCAACCCGCCGGGCAACATCCGCAAGGTGCAGGTGCACGTGGTGCCCAGCGTGTACGGCCCTCAGACACACGTCAGCTGGGACCCGCCCACTGACCTGGGGTCAGCAGGTGTCGTGGGCAGCTACGTCGTCTTCTACGGTCTGCTGGACAGCAACCTGATAGGATTTGTTCCAGACACCTACCATAACACCACTGTACCCGGGGTAAGCTGAAGCTTAGTTTACTAGAGCGCATTCTATTTATAAAGGGGGATCAGGTCACCGGAAATGGAAAATAATTACAACCGATGAGCGCTTTTTTTAAAAATAAAGAATGTTTACAAACCCACTACACAGAAATGAACAATCATCAGGTGAAGCGTGTTCTGTCACGTGGTTTTTGTCTGTTTTGCAGAATGTACACCACTCTGTAGTCCCTGCACACACCTACGGCCCAGGAAAGAATTTTGGTGTGATGGTAGGTGTGATGACGTGTTCTTGTTGAATTCACAGTTTGTGAAAACGCTAAAGGCTATCAATAAAACAGCAAAGATAAACAACAAAGCAAATCTACATTATACTTTTATATTTGTGCTCTCCTTCTCGCTACGAATATTGCTGTAAACAATGTCACCTGATAACTACGATTCCAAGTATTTAATTTAATTTGTTTGATTGTCGTGAATATAACTGTGTGACAGGTAATGGCAGCTGCACCTGGCCAACACATCGAGGCCCCCATCGGCATCGTTTTCCCAGTCGAGGTTCCAGATTTTGGTGGTAAGTTGTATTATCTTCCATGTAAATGATCCTAGGTTTTCTGGTTTCTTGACTACCATTCTGATTCTTTAGTCCGGGTATGCATGCCGAAACTGCAAACCCATCGCCTACTTCCTTTATTGGTGAAGTTATGATCATCATCGGACTCCGATAGTCGAACAATTATTTAGTATGGGTAGCCTCTGAAAATTCACGGGGTGAAATAGGTAATGAAGATATGGAGGGTATGCTTCTTGACTAGGTATCTATGTTGTATCGGTGCATTGTGTTTGATGTTGCCGGACAATGTGTGACTGTCGCCAGAGATCCTGTCACCAGAGGACGAGGTAGCCGTGGTCTCCATCCCCGGCAGCCGCTCAGTTCGAGTGTACTGGGAGCCACCCGACCCCAGAGAGCAGCCAGACGTGCAGCGGGTCGCTCTTCAGTGGGGGAGGCTGAAGAATCAGGACCTGCCTGTCTTCAACGACGACCTCCACAATGATACCGGCGAGGTCAGCCAGCAGCAGACACAACCGCTGTATCAGAGTTTGAACGACACGGACTTAGATGTTGAAAACGCAACTATAGTGGAAAAGGTACCTACCTCTGCCAGCGCCTTGTTAAGCCCCTAAACTCTCACTTTTGTAAACCTGCTTCCTTGAATGTCATTGGCCCTCTGGGTCTGCTTCTGTCCCCTGTCATGTGCATTCCGCTTCCGGTCCTGATGAAGAGTATTGGGAGTTCCAGCTGGCTTCACCAGTATCTCGATGAAGTGCGAAACGGTTGTAATAACCCTAAACAGAATCCAAGAAGTCTGTTCATTGCGAGCTGTGTAGACTTCATAAAACAGGGAATTCCTGTTTACAATCTAACACATAGTCTTGCCTTTATTATCTAAATATAAAAACATAGCAGAGGTCTTCAGAACAACGGTTGATGACGTTGCTGAGACTTGTTCTGTTCCAGGGAAGACAAGCACCATCAGTCTACTGACCTCCCGACTTTGCGTGTGTCACTGCATGACTTCCTGCCAGTTATCCCCCTTAGGGAAAGTAGTCAGAGGCCATATTGAGAAATTACTGAAATCAAAACCATTCCCCTGCAGATGGTACCACGGTGCCGCAGCGGTCACCATTGCACGAGCCATTTCACCGCCACTGCATCCGCAGCCACCAGCAAATCGAGATCCTTTGCCATCAACCTCCCGAATAAAACATCGTTGTTTTCCAAATTAGAAAGTTCTGGTCTTTTTTGTAATATGGAGGGAGCTACAATCCGTTCTGTAGATATCGAGACATCCTGGCGAGGCACATGTCTGTGGAGGACATGCAGTGACACACGGAAACGTATATTAAAATCAACAGAACGCCATTGCTTGATTTTGATATGGCTTTCTTGTGTTACTGCCTGTGGTCCCTGCTTCCGGTGTTTAGATCGCATGCGCAAATGACCGTAGGACTGATGGTATGATGACCGTAGGACTGACGGTAGACACAGAGCGGGGCTTCACTCAGACTCGCATCACCCGAATATCATGGTCTTGGTAAGAGTTCTGCAGGAAGGAAAGTGTTCTAGAAAGGTCGACCAAAGAGCCGATTTATTTCTGTTCACACTAGTGTACATGGACATGCTAAGTTCATTCATGGACATGTTAGCCTTATTGTTCTCACCTCTTACTGTGAGTATCCTCCTTTGTAGGCTCGTAGTCTGACAATGTCCAAGTGCCGTTAATTCTGGGAAATATTGAGTCGCTGAGTATAACCTGCCGAGCTTAAAAGAAAGTATTTTTCATCTTGTAGACCTGCAAGCGTGTCTTTACGTGAGAATAAGGGAAGGAGTGCGAGCGAAACACCGGAAGTACATTGATGTGAAGCCTTAGAGCCAGGAGCGTGTCGTGTGCAAAACTCCATTAAAAACAGGCTTGAGCAGGAGGACAAACGCAAGTGCACACACACACACATATACGCATATAAACACACACAAAAGCACACAAAAGCACAAACACACACACAAACATAAGCACACACACAGTCATGCATGCAGGTGGCCAAACACATTCTCAGACTCACAGTACAAAAAAATGCAGCACACAAAAGTAATAATGTTATAGATACACACATTCCATGACTTTTTTTTTTCTTTTCTTTAGTTTCTTCTTTCTTTCTTTCTTTCTTTCTTTCTTTCTTTCTTTCTTTCTTTCTTTCTTTCTTTCTTTCTTTCTTTCTTTCTTTCTTTCTTTCTTTCTTTCTTTCTTTCTTTCTTTCTTCGTTCGTTCGATCGTTCTTTCTTTCTTAATCACTATGTTTAGAAGGGACGCTCATTAGTTTTAAAAAAGTGAATCCCTTGTCGTTCGTACATAAATAATTCCAGAGAGGATTATTTTTCTTTTGTGGCCGCAAGAGATGCGGTGTGCTGATACAGTGAGCGAGGAATGGGCCTCCGTCTACAGGAACTAGAATATTTTATTTAAAATAATAAAAAATAAAATAAAGGAATTTTAAAGAATACTTTTTACAGACATTGAATAAGGCCCATAAATGCAGACATACAGAGACAATGGACAAATATTTTTAGAGTCTCCCGACTTTACGTCTTACTGAAAACAAAAAGTATTTTATTTACCTCTGTAAAGAAATGCCGCCACACCTGTAAACAACAGACTTATTCATTGTGACATGGCAGCTGCTTCTGTTCTCGTGTGACAGCTGGGTTTTGTTGACGATATTTACAGCTGGTGTTTCCAAATGCAAATGGAAACTTAGAAAAAATAACCTAAAAGAGTCGTTTTCCTAATTCATGCATATTTACAGGTCAACAAATAGTAAATGTCAGCAAATTAATGTAAATAAAACGACAATGAAAGACAACACCACAACACCCAGCACACGGACATGAAGGGAACTAACTAGAATGTTCCGAATCCCTAACACCTTTGTTCATCTCTATCTGTCCATTTTCAGAACTCCACCTTCTACGACATCACGGACATACAGAGCTCGGGGCTCTATGGAGTGAAGGTGAGTGGTCAGCTTTTTATAAACTTCTTGTGGGAACATAAATTGCACTTGTTCAGGCAAGAAAGATGTGCTTGAAATGAGAGGCCAAGACATTTATTGATTTCCTCCTCCTCCTCCTCCTCCTCCTCCTCCTCCTCCACACACCACCACCACCACCACCACCACCACCACCACCAGCAACCGCTGCCCCCACTCTCCCCAAAAAGATCACAAGAAAACTCAGATATCTACATAGGCAAACAGGAGAAAAATATGAGTGTACATTTAGAAAATTTTTAATTTTTATGAACTTTGTCTTTTCTTTGACAGGACATTGCAGCGAAAATAATTTCTCTCGTTCTTTTCTGCCTTCCCCTCTAGCTGTTATTTCTATCTCCCTCTTTCTCTTCCCTCGGTTTCCTCACTCTCTCCTAATTGTCCTTTCTTGTCTCTGGCTCTGTATGTTCTCTCTCAGACCCTGCACACTTGCTCATCCTGCCATACACTATGTAGTGCATGATGTTTGGTCATGTGTTAGTTTGCTTTATATAGTTTTAGTCTTTATCTAAAGCAGCTTCAGCTTGACTTTGACATTTCCTCTGACTTACTACAACAACAACTACTACTAAACGAACGAACGAACAAACAAACAAACAAAGGTGAGGACCATGCTGCTAATACCAGTCAGCTTCTGTATGACTATGGCTGACAAGATGCGGGTTCAAGGTGCTGATGACATTCATTGGAACATGTTTTTCCCTCTGAGCAGATTATGATGCTGTCTGCCGACTGGGAGGATCCTTCCTTGATTGCCCCCGACGACTGGAAAGCTACACGAACGCATTTCTTCAAGATGCCTGAAGCAGGTGTGGATGCTGGTAGACCTTGTTTTTTGGGTTTTTTTTGTTTTGTTTTTCCACAAGTATCTACGGGTTGTTTCCACAAGACTTTTTATCACTTTTTGTATTGCTCCTTCTGTTGTGTCTGCCTATAGGCACAATACAAACATCATAGCAATTAGACATATAATGGTTGTCTAACTAGAGCGATTCTTCTTGCTCCTTCATATCTCTGTACCAGTAGTTTGTAAAACTAGAAGGCCAAAGAAAGGAAAAAAACCAACCAAACAAACAAAAAAAGAAACAAAAACAAAAAAAAACAAAAGCAAAAAAAAAAAGCAGACGAGATATACACAGAGCACGAGCAGGTTAGTAGACAGACAGGAAGACTGGGTAACGAAAATAACAGTTTTTGAGTCTACCCCTGCGACATCTTAAAAATTACGTGAAATTACCGTTGTGGAAATTTTGTGGAGTTGTTTTCCTGAAAGATGACATCTGTCAGCAGGTACGCAGCAAATGGCCACAGAAACAACCTCCTCAACTACTGTGTCAGGTGAGATGAAACTTTGATGTCCACAACAGACTAACCAAGATTGTAGAATAATTGCACCACACTAAAGGACAATATTGGTGGTGGCATGGCGGTGAGGGCGGTATTAGCAGCACGCCACCACAAAAAAGGGCTTGTAGTCCCAGACCCTGTCTGGTCTTCATGTAACAGCAACAACAGCGAAGTGTCATAATAATAATAGTAAGAAGACCTACCACCACCACCCCCAAAACCCCAAATACTGCTGCTTCTACAACAAACGGTTGAGCAGTGCTCATGTCTCCTGGTTGATGGAAGCCCTCACAGTTTCACAAGAACAGTTTTCAGTCCACCTGAGAGGAGGGCAACAAAGATCAGGTAACTCGTCGAGGCACAAAGTCTTTGTTCAGCACGGAAAACACTGGTAAATGCACAAAAACTGTATTTAAGCTCTCCTAAATGCCGCTAAAAGCCTGTCGTCTGCAGACATCAGATGAGACTTTTAACGATGTACATCAGTCTGGTGTTACAATGTCAACAAGAAAAAGTCGAGCGCTTGTTTATTAGTTGATGTCTGGTAAGACAAGTCAAGAAGTCCATGTACTCTGAGAAAGTTTGAACAGTTGCAATAATAAAAAAAAAAACACCGACCTAATTTCTCATTTAGGGTTGATCCGTGGTCAAAGTCGCTGTGGAAGATCTTTGACAAACAACTGCAAAATACTGTCAATAGTCGTCTGCTTTTTGGGATAAAGTAAGAGTAAGAAAAAAGTTCTGTTTCAAAAATCCCTTAAATGTTTCATGCATGTTCACTTGGTGGTGGTGGTTGTTGTTGTTGTTGTTGTTGTTGTTGTTGTTGTTGTTGTTGTTGTTGATGAGTTTCATACAACTCGCCTCCTATAAGAATTATTTGTGCGCACATATGTTGTGTCTGCTGATGTGTTTGCGTCTGCCTGCGTGTCCGTGTATATCTTGTATGTGTGTGTGTTTTTTTAACCTAGCCCACTCGCAAACTCCAGTGCTGGCTGCAGCGATCACCGTCCCGTTGGTGGCGACGGGAGTGGCCATGGTGATCATGACTTGGTTCCGGTGGTGGCGACGGGAGAAGCTGGTCCACCTGCTGAAGGTGGAGCGGCCCGAGTCACGTGTCTACACTTACTTCTTACCGCGCGACAGGTAAGCTCACAGGTCTTATAGAAACACGTGACAGGTAGGCTGCCCACATAACTACAGAAAAACGACTGTGACACCCAGTGACCCCGACATCCCTGTGATAACCAGCCTGACACTATATAATAAATATATAAAGCTAGAAGAAGCTATATATATATAGATCAGGTTGGTAATGATAGTCTTGACTTCTCAGTGTAGCACCTGAGTGACGTAGTGAAGTTACCTGTGTATGTGTATCGGCTTTTGTCTAGAGAGGAGACTGGTGATGACGATGTGAACGTGGTGGCGGACGAGTGGGAGTTGCCTCACAGCTGTCTGCAGGTCGGCCGTGAGCTGGGTTCGGGCGCCTTCGGCCAGGTTTTGATTGGTCGGGTGTCACGTGCCATGCTGCGTCACCGCGGCCTTCCGCAGGACTACTTTTCCACATGCCAGCTGGAATATGGACGAGGAAGTCCGTACAGTGGAGACGAAAATGAGTTCGTGCGAGTGGCTATAAAAATGCTGAAAGGTTGGATGTCAGATAATCTGTTATCTTCCAAAATCTTTTGAAAGCTGCTCTCCGGCCTTCTGCTATTTCCTTGTTGGGTGTCTGTGGGTGAACATCTGTCAGATTCGCTCCTCAACTGCCGTACACATCCGCACTCTGTAGGCAAAATACTGAACACCCACGAACTTCTATTTTTAATATAGGTGGTTTAATTAAAATAAAAATGATACAGTCCAAGTGTGGACACAGTTCTGTGGTAAAAAGAGGGAAAAAAGCCTAATAAGTAAGGAGGAGGAGCAGGAGGAAGAGGATCATGATCTGTATTATCTATTTACTTTCTACTATTTATTATTTTTTATTCATATTTTAGACTATCACTATCGTGCGAAGGTCAGTTGAAAATAATAACACCACAAAAGCTCAATACAATCATTTCTTGCAGACGACTGCGATGAGAAGAACAAGACCGAGTTTCTGCGCGAGATCCGCCTGATGAAGGAGCTGGGCCACCATCCTCACGTGGTCAGCATGCTGGGCTGCTGCACGCTGCGGGAACCCTACTGTCTGCTGGTGGAGCACATCAGTAGTGGCGATCTGCTCAAGTACCTCAAGTCCGTCAGACACAGCCTGACCTCGGTCAGTCCACTCACCTCCACATACGTGAAAATAATTTCTATACATTGCTATTCATGACAGTGTCTGTATATTTTAGCTATTGATAGCTAAAGTCCATAGAAATCATTGCTAGTAATACTACTGCATATTACTGTCATCAATCCTTCAAAACAATCTGGCAAATACTTTGCAACAAACTCTTTTAGAGGATCGAATGTTCGATGACGCTAGCTATTGTTTTTCTTCTGACTGAAGACCGTTGCCAGAGGCCGGAGCTACGAAAACATGGATGTACGGAGCCTGACCTCACAAGACATTCTTTCTTTTGCACGACAGATCGCACTCGGCATGGTCAGTCCCTTATTTTTACCTTTTGCTGTTTTTACGTTTCTTTATTTATGCCTTCTTCCGTCTTTACATTTCTTTAACAAAAACATATCCATCTAAAGCTATAGCCACCAGGTTACCGCCTAGTGTGTTCTACTCACAGGAGTTCCTGTCCGGCAAGGGCTACGTACACCGCGATCTGGCCGCCAGGAACATCCTGGTGGGCGACGACAACCACGTCAAGATCGGCGACTTCGGCCTGGCACGTTACGTGTACACAGACAAGGTCTACGTCTGCAGGCGGGGGGGCAAGCTGCCCCTTAAATGGATGGCAGTAGAGTCCATCTTCGACTTGACCTTCTCGACTTACAGTGACGTGTACATAAGCATTAAATTTCTATACACAAAGAGAGAATAGAAATATTCTTGTCGATGTTTATTACAAACAACAGTCAGGCTGTAGACTTTCGCGACATCCCTGATATCTGACTGGAGGGGGAGACATCTGATGGTTATAGTTGTCCCATCGTTAACAGAAGTGGTATTTTGGTTTTAGAGAAATGTTAACAAAGTGCTTTTTAAAAAAAGAAAATACAGAAGAAAAGCTTAGTGCTGGTCATCTCCATTTCATTCATAAGCACAGTGAAGACAGAAACCCCGAGGATGCGTAGCCATATATTTTCACGTTTGCAATGGTCCAATGACAATACCTCGGACAAAGGTGTATTCCTCAGGCATAAGAACTTATTCGGAAAGGTGGAAAATTGTCTCGCGAAGAAAAGAACGGGAATGACCGAAAAGCCAGAGACAGGGTGAGGCCAGTTTGGGTTTGGAATGCACGATGACTAAGACAAGCTGACAAACGAAGACAGTCTGTTACACGAACAAACCCAACGACCGGACGGGTACCGTTAGAAGAATCTAGCACTTGGGTTATGATAATCTTTTCTATTCGCCTGTAGGTGGTCGTTCGGAGTGGTATTGTTCGAAATCGTGACCCTGGGAGGAACCCCGTACCCAGCCATCTCTGTTCGTGATCTCCTACATGCTCTGAAGAATGGCTACCGCATGGAGCGTCCTGACAATTGTTCCTCAGAGATGTAAGTTGTGTCGAGACAGACAACTACCTGTTGCCCTGTATTTTCAAAAGTAAAAGTATTCTGTGTATTTTATGATACACGTGCGATTCTTTGGGTCTGAGTGTGTCTTTTGAAGGGTCTGGGTGTATAAATTTCCCTTCTAATTCTATTCAAACTTTCAATGTATACCAGTGATAGAGTTTAATGTACAACAACCTGAAATCTGCGTGCGTGCGTTTACGACAGATACGAGATCATGCGAGCGTGCTGGCGAGAAGTCCCGAGCGAGCGGCCCACCTTCTCCAAGCTTCGCCAATTGATACAAGAACTACTGGTCGACTCGTCCGGGGCGCAGTATCTGGACATGACCGTGGACACGAACAAAGACTATTACAATTGTCCCTCAGACGAGTCGGACCTCACACCGGATCTGGAGTCGTTTGACTTCCCTCTGGAAGACGATGACAGCAGGTTGCACAGAATTGCCCTTCCCCTCAGAACAGCTCTGGCCTCGCAGGACAGTTGTCGTCTGGAACAAGATGTAACGGACTGTAGAGCGTCTTTTGGGAGTGAATATTCATGCCTTGAAGGAAACATTTCCGGAAAGCTAAGAGACTCGTCAGGTGCTGTGACAAAATCCGTCAGTGAGTCTGAAAATGAGGAGCTTGACCAGGACGCTCTTCCTGGACGAACATCTGACAACGACAAAAAAGCGGCAGTAAAGATTGGACTTGATCATTTTAGCGACTTGGAGGAGAAAGTAGTTCATCATTCCGACAGTGTTACAATACACCAGTCTGACAATATTACAAAGAAAAGAGTTCGCCATTCTGACATCATCATAGAAAAGGAAATTCTGCAGCCAGAAGAAGACCAGGATTTAAGTGAGAAAATGGAGGATGAAGGAGATCAGGAGGAGGATTGTGAAGACGATAATGAGTACGAGGAAGACGGTGGTGTTAACGGCCAGGTGTGGAGGATTCCACGAAGCGTCACCGGGCCAGACGCCCTGTGGGATGATGTCTTTGAGGAGGAGGAAAGCGACTGGGAGGCCCCACCACCCCCGCGACAAAAACGGTGTCTGACCAACTCCTTACGGGGGGATTGCCATCCGCGGAAACTGTTGGCCGTGCCCTGCCTCTTCCCAGAGTCGGCCGCCATCAGCCAGCTTCAGACGTTGACCTGCGGGTCAAGGCTACTGCGACTGGGCAGCTGTGGTGAGTCCATCTCTACATCTTCGTCCAGCGGGGAATCTATCGCCCCTTACCTTCCTCTCGGTGGCCAGGTGTCTACTGGTGATAGCTTCATGTCAGCAGCTTCTCTCCACGCCTCGCTGAGTTCGCATCGTCTGGACCAGCAGCAACCGACAAAGCATCGACATCAGCAGACACCACAGCTGCAGGCCACCCGTCAATGGCAAAACAGTGAGGAGACGGCGAGGATGGGCTGTGCTAGACAACAAGCAGCGGGACCTCGGAGGACAAAAGTTTATTCCAGATCGGGAGGCGAGGCTAGAGACGAAATGCTTTCTTAGCTTCAAGCTTAGGGCTGAATATTCTCCCGAGGTGCCATCATTCACAGTTGTTGAAGACACATATATCGGTGTAGGTGGTGCTCGGTGACGAGTTTTATTGCTCTGCTTGTTACAAACTCTGCAAGAACAGTCTGACCGCAGTTAAGATTTGCAAATGCACATGCTTCAACCCATTTTTTTTTTTTTTTTTTTTTTTTGGAAATGTTTAGACCGCATCTCATGATTATTTTTATTGTATCCTAAACCAAGATTGACGACGAGACAGATATGACTGAATGTAGCAGCCACTTGTAGTTCGATGTCTACCACTGCAGGGCTCTGCTGTACTGACATTGACATTCTTTACTCTTTTATCTATTGTGCTATCGTAATTACATTCATTTGTTAAACGTTGTTTCAATACTGCTAACTGTACCGGTGAATATTGTACATGAACCATGTGATGCTTTTCGGTGTTACCTCAAATTTCCGCGTACTTTGCCTTAGTCTACTTAAATGGTCTGTAAGGGACAACACAATTGAAAAAAAAAACCCCAACTTTTTAATTCTTTTGGATGTTCATTGCGTCTTGCGATTTTAAGACTTGCATTTTTATTCGGATTTAGCGCCTGAAACAACACTTTTTTTTCACAGAATTAGCTATAAGAAACGACTGTCTGATCACTTGAATACGGACTTTGTAATTACCCGTTACTCTTTTATTCATATTTTGGTTGTTTTAAAGATATTTATAGGCTCTATTTTATATAAAATTTAAAATAACTTTTCTTGATTGATATTTCTAAGAAGTTTTTCGAGCGTTGTATTAATCAATTTACATAAAATTGCCAGTAAATTAATAAAATGGACAGAGGTTCAAATTTGTGTTCGTGTCAGCAGAGAAGGGGAATTGGGTGTGTGGGAGGTGTAGGGGACACAAGCCAGATTTCTTTATTCCTAATCGCTCTTGCTATGGTTGTCTCCCTTGGACTATGATCAAGACGCGTTGTTGTCGCCATGAGAAACGTTATTGTGTTTTTACAACCTTTTGAGTAAAGAGTGCATTTATCCAGGTAAGCCTGTCAACCATTTCTTTTCCAAAAGGTAAGCGTATTAACCATCAAGCTACTGAGTAGTGATATTACAGAGACAGCGAGAGAGAGTTAAAAGTAAGGATATGACAGAGACTTTAAAGTTATGACATTACAGTGTGTGTGTGTTAAAAGCTGTGATATTACAGAGAGACTGTTCATAAACATATACAGAATGACTGTTGAAAGTGGTGGCTTTTTGTTGGTTTGGAAGAAGGCAAGGATATTTTTATTCATTTTTGCTTGTTGCTCCTCAGTCCCAGAGTGGAAGCGAATGAGTCTGGAACAGGTGAGGCACTGGAATTTTTACAATAATGATATTACAATAAACGCAGACTAGTCTAGAAGGGAAATTGCTAGTGTCCATAACTAACACCTACTAGGCGGAAACAAGAGATAGGTCAACTGCTTTAATAATGCTCTATCATCTCGCTTGCATGGACTAGTGCTGTGTCCTCCAGATCTTTCTCTTCCTTGTCTCTGCCTCACTCCTCGTCCCACCCCTAATCATCATCTTTTCAACTCTTCTCTAACCTTAATGCCCATATTCTCCGATCTTTTCCCATTTTGTGAGCATTTATTGAAAACAAGTTCATATCAGCAGACAGACAACTAAGATGCAGTTATACTGTTTTAGAACCATTTTGTTCGACCAAGGCTGCTTAGATTAAATAGCTAGCAAGGTTGTAAACAATAAGTAAACAGATCGAACAGGGTGAGTCGTCTCTTCCTTTATGCCAGTGTTTGTTTCAGCTGTTTAGTCGTGTAGACGTCTGCTTTGCTGTCATTGTTGATGTTCACTCGTGTCTTTGCTGGTATCCTTCCCATGTGCTCATGTCTGAGTGTGTGATAAACCAAGAAAAGGCAAATTAGTGGAAGGTCAAGGACTCGGAAGGAGACTGTAGGCCCCCCCCTACCACGTGCCGTACACTGGGTGTAAGCCTACCAACCCACCCCTTCACACACACATAACCACCACCACCACTTCTCAACCACTTGGCCATAGCATATTTGCAACTTTTAAAAAACTTTTTAAATCTTAACTTGTAAATGTAAGACTGTCGTATTCTTTTACTACTTAAAAAAAATTGCTATGTTTGCTATTGCAACAAATATACATTGACACCCAGCCTTTCTTTGCGGAGCCAGTACAGATTTTATCTCCTTATGGAGTCTTTTGACTATTGACTTGTTCCTTCTCGTTCAATGTTGCTAGGATACGACACTGCCTTGGTAGAAACGGACCAAACGTGTAATCCCTAGTTTTATTTATTTTATTTAATTATTTAGTTATTTTGCTCTTACTTAACCTGATTGTGACCGAGTCCGCTGATCGAATTTCGAAAGAAAAAAACTTGCCTTAACTGTCATGAGAAGAAGACATGTATCGGTGCTTATAACTTAAACATCTTGTTAAACATTGCTGGAATGGACGTTGGTGAATTGTGTAAATAAATTGTATAAATACACTGTGTGACATTTTTCAGCTTTTCATGTTTTTTTATCTTGATCTGTTGAAATGTTCTGTGGATTTACTGAGACAACACATCTGCAAAGACTTCCTAGGTTTCCTGGGTGTTCACTCCAATCCCATGATTTTCTGGCTTTTTTGTCTGTGTTAATCATAAACGATCAGTGCAGAAATAAAAAGGAGACAAAGATTTATGCTGGTGTGACAATCGTGAATCGGACGATTAAGGGGGCGCAAGTAAGGTGATTTCATTCCTGATCGCTTATATCAAGGTTGCTTCCCTTGTACCTTTCTCGGCGCTCGCTTTACAGTGGGGGAAAACTCGTGTTTACTTTTTTGGTGGTAACAGGCTTGCTAAATTACTTATAGGAACACTCATAAAACGCTTATGTGTTGTCTATTCACTGTAGCAAAATGGTTTTCAACACATGCTCACAAGGTGAGAAGAAAATTCATGGTTGGGTGGTATAAGGAGTAAAGAGTACATGTATTAATTGAGAAAAAAATTGACGAAACTGTGTATTTGTGTTTGTTACTATAGGAAGAAGGAATTGGAGTCGCAAAGAAAACAAAAGATGAACTCAAACCGTCGGATGGAACTGTTGTTGGATTATGCATCTTGCTTTTGAAATCACACGGTTAGGTATTGGCCGTTAATAGGGGAGACTGTCACTAACAGTTGTCTTTGAAAACTGTCTGGTTGCCTGTTATCAGATGCCCCCTATGTTTTGTTTGCTCTCCATTTCCTTCTGTCTTGAATGGATATGATTGTTCTTTCAATAAAGCATATTATCGTGTCATTAGAAGAATATAACATGCAGAAATAGAATACACTCAGCATAGCGAAGGAGGAAACCAATCGATGATGATGATGATGTGCAAGGATTGATGATCCAGGATAGGACTATTTAAAAAAAAATTATATGAGTTGTTGTTCAGGGAGGTCGAGATGACAGTGAACTTAATCACGTGTCAATTCTATGAGATGGGTCTCGACTGTCAGCTTGACTTCTTTCTCCCTGACTGAAGTTTAAAGCTACAGTCGCAGACACTACACAATTAAAAATGCGTTGTCTATCTGAGAATACTGCACCATTTTTTAAAATTCAAAACTACAAGCAGGTAAGGGCAGAAGACAGCGACCTTAACTGCAAACCAAAGTATTCGTCAGGCTTTGAAAAAGATAATAAACACAAAACCCCAACAATTCATTGATCTAAACGGACAAAGAAACAAAGATGCTTAGAGGTTCAGTGGCGATGTCTACTGTTCGTTTTAGGTTCAGGAGGCAGGAAAGAGCGCCAGGTGAGTATCCGAGGCTCGTCACCAAGTTGGAAGGGGAAGCTACTCAAGCAATGCGGCGGAAAGCATTTGCAAATGTCAGTGGCGACAAACAGACAGCGTACACACGCAGTGCTGGCGTTTACCCCTTGTGTTGATTCGCAAACATCGCAACTTGTCCTCCTTTGCACAGCCACTGAGGCGCATGCGTAAAGTCGCCCCCGTCCTTCTGCCCGACTGGCTGTCGAGTGATCAGGCGGCGCTGATGGTGGTGGCTGTGTGGACTTGCTGAGGATTGGTGGAGAGCTGAGAGCTGAGAATGAAATCTCTCTCCCACACACAGAATGTATGTGGTGGATGCGTGTGCCCAAGTGGTTCCTCAGGTCATCTGTTATTTCTTACCGAGTCACCTGCAATCAGAATGCCTCTTTCAGCAGTCTCGACTTATTCATCTCTCTAAGACCAGCACCTATTCCTGTCACCATTTTGACTGCCACAGACAGTCAAGGATAAAAGATTTCCAAACAGCCTACGGATCTGTCTTTCTTAATAAGTGCTTTAAAAAGAAAACGAAGCAATGGTGCCACAAAGTGGGACAATCCTCCACACACACACAGTTGTAAGTGCGAAATACTTGTCAGCAGCTGAACCAACGCCTGGTCGGATTCCTTTGCGTGTTTAACCCTTTTTCATTCAACATAATTATTTTTATGGCGGTCAAGGACATCGACCTCCTTGTAGTTCTCATCAGTTTTATTCATCTGTCATCTGTTGCTGTCTTCATTAAGATGAGTCATTCTGCGTGGCCTCAGCTCCCCTTCCTAAGCTGATTGCAAGACACATGAGAGGCAATGGCCGCCAACATCTTCACGATCCTGTTAGTTTGAGCTTCACTACTTAACAGCAGAATGACAATAGCCTTTACTGTCACACGTAACATTCAACAGAATGGGGGAACGTGAGGGTGGGGGGCTCTTTTTTGTGGGGGTAGGGGAGAGTGGCAAACGAACGAATCTTCGCGCACATCTGCTCTGTCCCCCCGGCCGATGCTTTGCTTCCTTCCCATGATTCACTGGCTTGGCGTGAGGTCGGCAAACGACAGCAGTCGGTTCGTGTTTTAACACAAGAGATTAGCGAGACCCTGCGAGATTTTCGTCACCTGCCCTGGAGGGGGACCCCTGGCTCCCTAAAACAGCAACACACGACCCGTGTCTATACATCTTTGGCCTGCAGCAGAAAAGATATGAGGCCTCAGTGCCACCCTCACCCTACAGCTGATCCCAACTGCACTTCGTTTTCGTTTCTCGTTTGGTCACGTGTGCACTTCCGCGGGGTCGGGATGTTCTCGTTCTGCCTCGCGCCCTCTCGTGTCTTCTCGTCTTTTGTTGCGGCGACTTGTTCGTGTCGCTGTCAGCTCCTTTCAGCAAGCGGGCTGTAGTGTGGGCAGCGCTGCCCAGCCCGGCTGCTAAAAGGAACTGACAGCCCATGTTTGCTGACTATGCGCGTACATACTAAACAGCCACCCGATACCGCTCACTCTCGCCGCTAAACACCCACCTAAACGCTGGCGGCTAACGAACCTACAGGCAAACACACTCCTTTGATAATGTGCATCAACAGTCTGAAAAGCGATCTGCACCGAGCGCAGAGCAAAGCCTTCCTTTTGCCTTTCGCTGATTAGGCTAGTTCAGGCTGTTGTACACGCTGGAGGTGACTGCTGCATTTTGCCGCAGCGGCATTTAAATGTTAATAAAAAAGATGTTTGAAGAATTGTCATACACACATACACACACACTGAGCACGAGCTATGTCAAGGGCGAGGGTGCCAATACTGAAGACTCCCCAGGCCGCACCGTTACACAAAGCAGAGATGTAGTCCCTCAGGTTCCCAACCTCTGGCTAAACTCTTTCCTCCAACGGCAAAGTGCATGGATCAGTCGTAAAGTCTAGCAAATGAGGTGCATGGCCTGCACGTGTTTTCAGTAGTGTGTATTCTCTTTGCACCATTATGGACCCGCCACTCAGCACATCCTCTCCAGCAGGTGGTGTGTGACTGGGTCCTGTCCATCTCCATGGGACGGTCCTAAGGCGACATGGGGCGTGTGTCTCTTCTCCTGTCCACATCATCTTGCTTCCGTTTCAGGTTGTTCTGTTGCTGATGTTGTCCTTGCCTCGTGGCTACCCTTTCCCAAAGAATTTGCGGATGGCATCACATCCTTAAAAGCCGCAATTCTGCCTTCATCCACGTTCTTCCCAGCAGAGAAGCAGGAAGTAGTGTGTGGGCAACGATCCATGGCGCAGGGACGTGGCAGTTGCTGATCCTGTGACGGTTACATGCCAATGTGTGTGTGGTTGTGTGTGTGTCCAATCACATACTGCCATTCCATCACTGCAGTTCCCTGTGCAGCATCTGTTTTGAAATCTGCTATATTTCTCCGGCTTCACCCACGTGCGTGTATCCCATTCGCAGAAGGGGTACAGCGGGTTCATTCATCTGTCAGCCTCCACTTTCATTATTATCGGAGTAGGCCGAAAGTACTTGATCTTGTTATGGTGTAAACGTGCCAGATTCCAAATCAGAGTTAAGCTTCTTGTTTAAGCAATGCAGAAAGCAGAGTGATGCGAATGGCAGGCAGGCAAAACACACATCATAAGGACTGAAGACAAGTCCTGCTCTTCTGACTTGCACCTCCACCTCTTCTCTCATTATCAATAGCGTTCAAACAGAGAATACAGTTTTACTAAACACTTCACTAAAGTAAAATGCCGGCGTTTCGGAGAAACCAAATTGGCACTACTAGCATAGCAACATGTCCATGGCACACAACAGCAGTCCACCCCGTCTTCTCCGCATGAGAAAACTGATCTGATAACAGTCAAATGCAATTATTTACTCGGAAATGGGTGGTTTTCACGTGACGTCATCAGTTTTTGCGAGCTGCTTCAGCGGCCATTTTTCTTACCCTACTAAAGCAGTGGTTACGGAAGCTTGCTGGCAACTGATCGGCTATCATGGTCGTCTGCGGTATAAAAGGATGCGGAAACAAGCCCTGCAGTAAACGAAATGTTCCTCTAGATGTATCTTTTCATAAGATACCCAAAATTATTTTGAATCAAGGCGACGAAACAAGAAAACTTACAGAAGAACGATGTCGTCTGCTTTACCGAGAGGATATTACAACAGAAGAGAAGTGGAACAAAATAGTTATCTGTTCGAAACACTTTGTTGGCGGTAAGAAACCAGACGCTTTCCAAATTGCTAAAGTATTTAACGTTGTTCTGCATGTTGTACACATTGTGATAAATATTTTCTTCATTGTAGGTTGGTGACAGTTCACGTGATTTGAGTGAACATCAAAACAAGACTTTCATTATGCATGACCACGACTAATAAACTATAGCTATAGAGAGAGAGGATAAAAAGTGTTATATCTACTTCATTATTTTTCTTTTTAGACGTGTATTTGGTTTATTTTGTTTCAGTGCTGATTATTATTATTTTTTTGTAGTTAATATCACAAAGATGTAATTCATGGGTTGTTTTATTCTTGTGTCTAGGAAAGCCAGCATATGTGAATTTCCGGAACAGCCCTTCGTGGCTTCCCACTCTACACTTGGGACATGAGCGATCAAGTACTTGCTCAGAAGCTGAGACTTCGAAAAACAGGTATTCGAGGCTTGTGTCTCGCAAAAGAAGTAATGCATCTGTCCCTACTCTACATACTGCAAGCAGGAAGCGAAAATCAATCAGCAGTGAGACAAGCCAGGAAGAAAAATTATGTGAAAGTGATTTTAGTTGCTCAAGTGCTTTCGAAGAAAGTTTACATGGTGACATAGAAGATTCATGTTCAAATGATCAGAACACTCAAACAGATTTGACTGGACTAAATATAGATGCAATCATGCAGGACTCTGAGACCAGACTTCTTGATTCAGTTAAAAACAGACAACATTGTTCTATTTATGAAAGACAGTTGTATGTTGAAGATGAAGCTAAAGTTCCATTCTACACGGGACTTCCTTCATTGGCAGTAATGGACCTTATTTTCAGAACGGTAGAGCCATACATGTCTAATCAAACACAGTCACTGTCCAAAGAGCAAGAGTTTTTGCTGTGTTTAATTAAGATCAGACTGAACTACCAATTCCAGGATATAGGGTATCAGCTGAAAGTATCCGTGTCAACTGTGCAAAGGAGTTTTCATAGAACTCTTGATGTACTTGTAGCACGGTTGTCTTTTTTGTTGCACTGGCCTTCAAGAGAAGCTCTGAAACTGTCTATGCCTATGCGCTTTAGAGAAAACTTTAAAGATAAAGTTGCTGTTATTGTTGACTGTTTTGAACTTGAAGCACAGAAACCCTCGGGCCAAACCAATCAGATCCAAGTTTATTCCAACTATAAAAAATATCATTCTGCCAAATATCTGATTGGGATCACACCACAAGGTTCAATCAGCTACATTTCAGATGCATTTGGTGGCAGGGCTTCAGACAAACACATCATTGAAAATACTTCTTTGTTGTCCAACTTGTTACAAGGTGATGTAATTATGGCCGACAAAGGTTTCAACATTGAAGATGAAGTTCTTTTTTTATCAAGCTAAATTAATAATTCCAGATTTTACCCATGGGAAAAAGCAACTTCACCCACTACAAGTTGAAAATTTCGAGAAAAATAGCCTCTGTACGAATTCATGTTGAGAGAGTTATAGGCTTTGTTCGCAGAAAGTTTGGAATTTTGCAGTCTAAAGTGCCTATTGACCTGATGGCAACAAAGCCTGGTGATGATAATCCAGTCATAGACAAAATAGTTCGGCTTTGTTGCTGCATTGTAAATTTACATAAATCCATAGTGCCTATTGAGTAGCTATAGTGCAATTTTTAAGTTTGAAATCAGCATTTATTTTCAGAATGCATGCTTGCAATCTGTATATGTTTACATTACCATAGAAGTTATTCTCAGATATAAAATGCACAATTACCTTACTGTAGTTCCTTTTCTTTCGCACTCTATTTATAATAGCATGACGATATCCAACTGATCAGATAAAGTTACTTGGTAAATTGACGTGAAACTGTGAACAATATAGAATTTGTTCTTTGCTGGAGATGTCATGCTTTGTATGATGTTGATCAAAATATTTGCTGTTGACAGAATATTGTTAATATTTTTTGCTTATTAACAGGCTACTCAAACATGTATAATTGAATCAAATGTTATTGTCATTTGAATGCAAATGCCGTTTGCTTCCTCAGAAGCTAATTCAGAGCAATATTGATGCCAGAGCTTCTTTGTGGATTTTAGATTACCTAACCAATAGTTCTTCTTAGTAATCCATATCAGTGATGTTATTTAGATTGGGATTTTGATATGTTCTTTCTTACCCTGTAATGATTTTTTTATGTTATGTTCTGTCAGCAGACACAAAAATTTTCTGAAAAGAATTAATAAATATGCATTTGAATGTGCAAAAGTTCTTGTTTGATGTTAAAGAAGAAAGAAAGAAAAAGTGTGACTGGAGATTGGGGTAGCAAGCAATGAGTGAGAGGAGGTGAAACTGGACACTTAATGAAGGGGAGGAGGATTGTGTTTCTTATTGAAGGGAGAAGCCACTGCCAGGACAGTGTGTTTTAATAGGGAGAAGAGAAAAGGATTCGGAGAGAGGTGGACGCTTGTTTAAGAGTAGAGAGCCATTTGCTAGACAGTGTGTCTCACTAGTGTGTAAGAGATCGAGTACATTTTAGTTTGGAGGTTGTGTTAGTCGAGGTGTTATTGCCAAGACAGTGAGTTTTAATAGTAGATTCCGTGGATTTTTGTGATTGTGTTAGAAGAACCATTGCCAAGACAGTGAGTTTTAATAGTGTGCAAGGAGTTCGGTGGACTTGGTAAATGTGTTTGACGAAAGGAAGAGCCATTGTTATAGTGACTGTGTTTTCATAGGGTTTTTCTATTTTTATTTGCTTTTGTTTTTTTTAATCAATAAACATAGGCAGACTCGTATAGGCAAAATCGTTTTGTTTATTTGAGTGAAAGAGCACCCAATTGTCCGACTCCGCTGGTGTGCTCGAGAGACGCTAGCGGTGTCGTGACACAAGCCGATATAGAGCCGCTGAAGAAACGCGAAGCGTTAGGGAAGGAAGATGGCGGACAGCGCCTCGTTGCTAACATGTGTATCACGTGAGTGAAAACGACCCATTGTTTGTTGGAGATAATTATTGTTGTTAGAGCTGCTGCGTTGCCATGGTTTCTTATTAAGATATTTTGAGGTGTGCATGTGGTGCTGGTGTGACTGTTACAATGTGTTATTGTGCTGATTGTTTTCTCGACATGACGAGTGTTGGCACCATGTTAGCCCGGCATCGGGAATCCTAATTTTTACTCGATGCAACACATTAAGTAATGTGTATATGTGATGTGCAATGTCTACGACATCCTTTGATCATTCTAATAAAATGGATACAGCATAGAGCAATCGAATTTCTAAGCATAACTTTTTTTATAATCTTCACTGAAGCTGCGAATAACTGAGGTACGAATCACTTGGGGTTTTTTTTTCTCTCTCTCTCTCCCTCGCCCCACCCCCCTCCGCACACCTACACTTTACCTGCCGACATCCGCGCTCTGTAGACAGATCTTAGGGCTATGAACTGAGGGTTTAAAAAATGTTAAATGTTAGCTGTCATTAAGTCAGCTTGCATGCACGAAGTTATGGTACATAATGATAGGGGCGTGTTCAGACGTTTTTACACTCTTGCTTGTCATGCAAATCGAGAAAGTGCAGGGTTATCTTTCTCGCAGATGTAGTGGCGTGAGTCTTTGCACAGGTGTATTAGCCCTCGCCTCTCCCTGTCTTCACAAATGACCCCATCCGGTAAAAAGTTGTTTTCATAAAGAGCGCTTGTAGTGGTGCGGAGCGCACAGACTGAAGGTAGATGAAATATCGTTGCTGGATCCACATTCATCTTCCCTTTTGACTAGGATCACATAAAAGGCTGACACCTGATCGTGTAGAATGCAACAGCCCGAATGACTGATTAGACCATGTTCCCACCTGCAATGACGCTGGGGGAGTGGAGAATGCAGTGGCCTGCGCGGGACAACCATCCTCCGGGTCCCTTGCCTGATGGCACAGCCTCCCCCTCATCACACTCTCCCCCATCACTTATAGCGCCATTGTTTTAAGGACAAAAAAAAATAATTTCTCTAAAAAAAATTCGCCCAAAGGCCATCGCCGATCTCAGGTAGTTTCTGGGTGAGCCCTGGCTGACCAAACGATCGTTGAATGAGATACTCATACAGAAAGGTTGTAAAATGTGCTTTTGGTTCAGGACCGGCCAATGAAATCTGGTGTTCATCGTTCGAGATGGGAGTAAACAAAAAACAGACCTGTCGACGCTTACGGAAAAGAAAGAAAAATAATGTTGCTCAATACAACCGTTGAAATTTTTCTCGTGTATATCATTTACAAGATAAAGATTACAACATGTACAAAGTCTTATATTCGGCCGAACGGAAGTAGTCTATCTTCCATGAAGACACTCGTCCAAACATTTTACCTTTGAGACCAAAGTGTTTGTCCGGACACCGAACAGTCACGCAAGCTACATTGATCTGCACCTTGAAAGGCGCACGGACCAAGTGTTTATCTTTGTGTGTGTGTGGCAGGGTAGCAGAGGGGGGTGAGAATAAAGAGTTTTATTTGTAAACTGAAATGTGATCTTAAGCCCGACATTCCTCTAGGGTGCCCCGCCTGCTAAACTCCCCCCACCTGTATCGCCATCCTTGGTTTTGTCCAGGTGGGCTCATTAAAGGCGATCTACGTCGCCCACCCTAAGCTCGGGTGAGCAGATATCCACTGAGCCCCGCGCCTGTCAGCTTGTAATGTTATTAGTGTGATAAGGCGGCTCGGGTTCAGGTGAATGATGTCGTGCTCAAAAACACACACAGGACAAGAGGGGCCAGCGCAGGTATGGTTTTCACCTGCTCGGGAGGGAAGTGTTCGGCGTTAGCCAGCAGACTAGATGTTATCGCAGACTTCATTAATGTTTCTAGACACCCTGAGAGGGCCTTGTGGTGAGTTCTGCACCACACACAATATGGCTGACATGGAGGGCGAGGGTGGGGGGATCCGTTCTGTGAAAGTATTCGTGAAGGACTTCCAAACACCAAAGACATTTCATTGTCGTAGATGACATACACCTCTAAGGGGGAATAAATGACATTTCTAACGTCTGGTGACAAAGCGCAGATGTTATTCCATCAGAGTCCTCCATCAAAGCAAAGCTGTCATTATTATGTTGTGTGTCAGTCATTATTATGTTGTGCTTGTAATTATTATTATGTTGTGCGTGTCATAGTCAGTATCATGTCGTGCAAAGCTGTCATTATTGGGCTGTGCGTGTGATAAAGTCAATAAACTAAGAAACCAACATTAGCAGAAACGATAAAGTTACTGACTATGTGTTTGCTAGTGTGATTACTATAACCGAACACTCCTGCTTCTATTGTATTGTTGTTCCATTATTATGTTGTCGTGCGCTGTGGGGCTTAAATATTTATGTTAGACAGTTAGAGGGATTTGACATATCGCCGCGCTGGTTCCGGTTCTAAACTGAATCCGCTTTAACTCAATGACAAAGCTCATCTTACCGGCATTTTCACAACAAATTGTGGCTGTCACACAGGTTGAAGGTTGATATCAAGACTTGATTTTGAAAGTCTATTTTCCTTAAAGATAAACATCCACTTTGTAAATCTCATGAAAGAAAATGGGGGGAGGGGTAAAAAACTGTAAAGAGCTACACCGTCTTTACATCCTGGAAATCAGTTTATCACTGTGTACATGTCATGTGTCGCCACGGTTAGTTTCTGTTTGTGTGTGTGTGTGTGCGCGCGCGTGCGTGCGCACTTATTTTAGTTTATTGACCCTTTCTCCAGAAATGTATAAGTAACAGAAAGATCGGAAAATAACTCACAGATTTTCTTCGACCATAGTCTAACCATTAATTTTCTCCCCCATAAGATACATAAACACATCCCTCGACTATACGGATACAGCGAGAATCACTGGATGGACTCGATGAACTGTTTTTTTTATCTGCCATGGCGGTTAGTCAGCCTTTCTTTGTGAGGAGGTGAAGGTGGTCCTGACCCGAGTTACATCAGCGCCCATACCTCCCTCCCATCCATAAAAGTGTCAGTAACTTTGAGAGGGCGAACGGTTTACAAAACCTTCGTCGGACAACGTGACCCGGACACTCATAGAACATGGTGCTGGTGATCACGAGCGAGCAGGTGAGCCAAGACAGGCTGGAATCAAACATGCATAAACCTTGAAAGGTTAAAAAACTCGAAAATACTTTTGTCTATTGACATGGTGGTTCGAGTCGTATGACAAGCACCTGAGGAAGATCGCCAAACAGGAGGATAGACTCGTGGAGGGAGAAGCCGCTACCTGAACGTAACGCCTGTCGTGACTAACGACTCCCGGGGTGACACCCGTTAGTGGAGGACTACCTGGGCTCCCTGTGGAGGTTACCTCACACTGCCTGTGGCGAGATAGTCGGGAGGCACCACCGAATTCCGATCACAAGGTGAGGGACAGTTTGTGGCCCGGGGGGGTGAAGACAATCACGTGAAGTACATCAACGTTCTTGAGACAGTTCAGTTCACTCACGGCCCGGAAACAACTCAGACAAGTCTCTTGATTACCTGTTCAGTTTTCTTTTCTTGTGGGTGGACTGAGAGTCTGGTACAGTCTGGTCTGCACCTGATGACCTCAAGCTGTTGGTCTGCGTACGTCCGTGGAGGGTCTCTCTCTCTCTTGTTATCGCTGAACTGATCTCACGAGGAGTCATCTGTCACCTACCGTCTGGCCATTCCTAGCATTCCTCGCCTCCTCTCTCCCCCTTCACCTGATCCTCCTGTTTGAGCACTTGATTGTTGACACGCATGTTCCCTGAAGGTACATGACCAATGAAAAGGTTGCGTAATTAACTCCCTCTACCCCCACACAGTGTGAAATCGCCGCAAGGTGGAAGCACTTCATACTAAATAAACCAAACCAAGGAATTGAAAATTACTTACTCCATGAAGATACCGCACTATTTTTAGCTGAAGGTATGAAAATCCCAACAACTGGGAATGTAAAAATCCTCTTGCATTCCATGGATCGGAACCATTCAGCGACTCTGGCAGTAAGCACGAGTTAGTAATCTACTCTAATATCACACCTGCACATGAAAACAGAAAGCAGCAAAGCATTCCACTTCGAAATAAATGCAAAAATAAATTGAGTGAGTTCCAGTTTACAGATATACTCAGATAACAGACCAGGCGCACCTGCAGACTGCAGCCCTGGTTATTTCCCTGCAAATTAAATTTTCTGTTTTTGGAAGCAAATGTGCATGTGGTGTTGTGAGCTTTGAACAAGCAGACCAGACGAGAAATTCAAATGCTGAAACTGACAGGGGAAGATAACTGTTCACATTTCGCTGCCAGGGGGAATTTCTCAGCTTTTGTTCCTTGGTGTGTTCCCTAAATGCATGCAAATTATTTAACCGTTTGAAGTGTGCATGTGTATTCTGAAGCCAAAAGTGAGCACAGTGTTTGTAAACAGAATGTTGACATTTTGCTTAGTTATTTTATTTGTTCTTAGATGGACTAGAAGTGAAGCTGCACATAGTAGTTTAGACATTTCATGGACTGGATTTGTCCCCCACTTGTTTCCAGTAACCCCTCTCATTAGATTTATTCCTCTTTTGGAAGATTTAGTTACCTATGGGGTCTAGTTTGTTCTTTCTGAGACAATTACTCCTAAAATTGTGTTTGTGAGTTGTAGTTTAGTATTAAATTAGGATATTATGTTTTCTTATTTGGTTTCAGCTTTCAAGACGTAGGGCAGGCAGTTTAAATGGGACATACTGGTAAGAGTTGACATGCTCTCAAAGGTCATTATTGTGCGCCATTGTCGAGAGCTGTCAGTCTCGATGAGATCAGTGTTCGGTGCCTGCGGCTGTCATTGTCTCCACCAGGCTACCGGTCTGCCTCCCTCTGATAAACCTGTTGGCCTCTTACCCTCCAACTAGGAGTCGGTGTTTCTGGCAAGGGGAGCCATTCGTCTCGTCCAGGCCGTTATGTAGTCGTTGGCTTTCGACGCTACTGCCATTGATGGTGACGAAACTGTAGTTGTGAGCCCTCGACAGGTCCTGCGCAGTGCAACCCCAGGACCTCAACTTATTTAACAGACTCCCTGATGAACTTGTTGTAAGACAGGAGTCGTGTACGATCGTGAAGGCGTGGAACACCTGCAGCAGAAGCCAGTCATCAGTGCCAGGGCTGTGTCGTGCACCAAATCCCCCATCTCCGTATCTGCCAGTCTGTCCGGCCTCCACACAGCCACAGCTTTGTCACGTGCTTTCTCGTGCTAAGCTGCCTGTCACTTCTCAACACCGCACTAACATCCTCCACACCTTGCACTTTGTCACAACAGTTCTGCTCTCCCCCGTCTCTCTCTCTCTCCTTCTCGGCATGTCTCTCTCTTTCTCTCTCTCACACACACACCCACACGCTCGCCTTTTTCTCTCTCTCTCTTCCTTCCTTTCCATCTGATTCCCAGGCTGGTAAAGAAAACTAAAGTATGGCAAAAGAAAACAAAATCCCAATCCGTGTGCAAATATCAGTGTACAGAGTTTACTTTTTGTGTTGTTGCCGCTAAAGATGGGGTGTAATATTGCAGCTGGCAAAGGATGTGCGTGTCCTACACAAGAATTATGAAACACCTCTTTTGTAACGGTAATGTGTGACCAGGTGGCAAACAAGAAAGAGCCTTTGAAAGCAAGAAAGCATCTGATTTCCTAAAACATACAGCAAAGCTGTAGTGGTTACAACACTCGCTTGTCACCACTGCATGGAGAGGCCCTGGGTTCAGATCTCGTCTCGGGGCTACTCTTTGTATGTGACACCTGTTCACGGGGCTAGCTAAATCATTTGATCTTTGACCTTTGCAGGACAAGTGCGAATATCCTGGGGCACGATGGCCAGCGGTTTCCCACGCGTGATGTCACTCGTCCAGGTGACCCAGCGGTCTGATTGCGTCACGCTACGGCCAGGTGACACCCGGCGGTCTGGTGGCGGTGAGACAACTCGTAGGACTGCTCCGGGACCTCATAAATTGCCAGCATTTTACTCTCCCTCTGCTGGCGAAAAGGCTTTACGGGAGGGCTTGGGCAGCCAGTGTACGACGCCAATTTCTGCTGATAACATCGGCAGCCTCGTTAATAGCGGGGGATCAACGGTGTAGGCGGAGTGAATTATGTCCCCTGCCCGTCACATCTGATCTACCCGCAAGCACAGGTGTGCGTCTGCTGTTGCAGACCCCTCTCTCTCCTTCCCCTCTCCCCCCACACACCTCCACCCTTTTCCTCCTCAGCGCAGGTGTGCGTTTGTTGTCGTAACCCCTTCCCCTCCAACCCATTCCCGAACCCGAAGCTCTCACACTGTCTTCTTCTTCTTTCTCTCTCTCTCCGCTCATCCCAGTCTTTGTATTCACGAGCAGAACAGCATTCAGACACGATTTACAAGATACTTAAAACCAATAAGAATTGCATTCAGAATCGCATATCACGATAATGTCGCTTCACAACAAAAATGATCTTGAAACCACGTGTTCCTTCTTTTTTCTTTTTTTCTTTCCCCACCGACAAGATAAAGTAACCGAGGACAAGAAAACATGGTGCGCTCTTCAACTCCGGATGATTAATAGTCTCGAGACCACATGACACGCTCTCCTGTGAAACTGGAGACGCAGCGCACGTTGATCGCACTGAATGGGCGACAACTTCGGGCCCCCTCGGCCGCCCAAGCCGTCAGAAAGCGGTTGGGACGTAGATGGAGGTCTCTGGTGGCGCTGGGCGACATGCACGTGACCGAACTCTGGTGGACGAGAGCGCTGCTAAGGGAGATAATCTCGTTGGAAGGAAATCAAGCAAGACCACGGCGCCCCTCAGTTCGGTTCCGTTCGTCAAACATCAAGTCGAACCTGCATCCTTTAGCCCGTGTTTCTCTCTGTCAATATTTCTTTCTGTGATTCTGTTGTCTATTTTTATCTGTTGTTTTATTTGAGCTTAACTCAGTCATGCGTGGTGTCAGTGTTGCGAAACAGGGAAATACTTATATTCTTGATGGTCGTCCTCTAACATAGCATGTAATGTTCGACAAGAGTTGGACGATGTTTTGGAGCGAAGCTCACTCGTTCACTTCCCGCTCCTTCAATCTCTCTCTCTCTTTCTCTCTTTTAATTTAAGCCAAAAGACCGATTATCTAGAAAAATTGTGTGAGGGAAAAAGCAAACAGAGATTTGGACAATTTGTACTTATTGAAAATATTGAAAATACATACTAAAATACCAATGGATGGAAGGAACAAAGATATGACTGAACTAACGAAGAAAACATGATTATCGGAGCAACGAGACATGTAGAGGACATCATGTATCCGAAGTCGTTGGTTAATTAACCTCGCTGAGCAGCGCCATGACAGCTGTGTCCGCACGCACGGGAGCCGCGACTTTTTGTTGAAACACTCCACCTCACCCCACCCCAACCCCACCCCTGACCCCCATCGCTCCTTCTGATTGAGGGATGCTAAAATTAGCCTTCAGGTATCGATTTGTGACAAGGTCCTCTTCTTACCTGGCTCCTCACTGTGCTTCAAGCGCCGCTGAAGGATAGCTGATGGGAGGAAAGGTGGAGGCCACTCACCTGTCGCTAAGCCACGTCCAGCTAACTGCAGGAGTTCAGAGCCGCTTTACCTTCTTGCAGTTTATAATCACGTCAGCTTGGATTAAGAACTGTTCGTCACTGTTAGTACAAGATGGTTTTTTTTTTAATGTGAAAGATGCGGGTTTGTTTGTTTGGTTCTTTTTGTATAAATATAATGACCGGAAAACAATTCTCCTTTTGTCTCGTTCTTCTATTCTTCCCTGTTTGCTCCTGCTACTCTCTTCTATCCACCCACCACCCCACACCCCCGCTCTCTCTCTCTCTCAGGTGATCATGGTGTAGCACCATCTGTATCCGAACAGCGAGGGCCGGCGACCAATGTCAAGAGGACATTAAAACTGAAGAAGTCGTGTAAAGGTTAAGCCCGGCAATCACACTGACACTCGTCCAGCTCCATCATCATAACTGCAGGCTTCTTTAAACACATACTGGCCCAAACTGCCCGCAAAACAACAGCTTGGGGTTCGACCAGCCTACCTCATGACCACTTCCCACACAACAGCTTGAAGTTCGTCTCTGGACAACATCCCAAACGAAGGCAACATTATTCCCTCTCCTTGTAAAGGAGTCAACATGTCAGTATGGCTTATACACAGCAAGGAGATGCCTAAAGCAGCTGCAGTTACTCAGAAAGATTTATTCAGATAAATGACACACCATTTGCAAGTGCCCTGCGCTATATTTAATTGGCTGACATAAAGAAAGCCAGACTGCTACCTGGCATTTGTCAAAGGTCCAGGAAAATAACTGCTATCGGAAGAAATGTCGGAAGAACAGGTTTTGGAAATTTCATGTTACGGGCGGTTAAGTTTAAGTCGGTGTGCAAACATGTGTATGTGTGTGTGTACGTGAGTCTGTGCAGCTTGAATAAGTATATGTATGCATGTATGTACGCGAGTGCATGTTTATGTCCGTGTGTGTGTGTGTGTGATACACGCGTATGTGAGCTTATGTCTACATGCTTGATTGAGCTTGAATGTGTTTGCGTGTGGAATATAAAAAATATTTGTGAGCGTGTAGTGACTTGACACGTAGATATAACAATTTTTTTCTATAGCAAGTAAAACTCGTGGTCTCCAAAACCCTTGGCCAACCTCAGCAAGCTTACAAAGTCGTTTGTTTACAAAAACCAAATAAGGCATCAAGTGAGCTTCCTTCCAAAATTGTTAAAAATATGGAAATGCTACGTGACAACCTTCTTGTTGGGTAACAAAAAGTGTTCTGCCATTATTTATTGTATTCGTAGGACGATTCCCTGCGATTTGAAAATTTGGACAAGTTTTGGCCACCAAACACAAACTGTTTGCTGTGCGCGTGCGAGGGTCACACAGTCTATTAATTGTGTGTATACTGTCCTTGTCCTCCCCCTCGTGTCCTCGTGACTTGTCATGTGTGTGAAATCGATTCCCGGTGAATACGACTCTGTATTTTCAGTTACTGTGAATACTCCTACTTCCATATCTGATCTCATGCCGCTGGCCGCCAGCGTTTTGTTGCCGATGGGCCAAATGAGAACTCACACGAAGTTGAGACACTTGGAGCGAGCAAAACGAATAATGGCTTCAGTTTGTCGACCGATGTTTGTCGGAAGAGATAACATCTCAGTCTGCGTGCGAACTTCAATACCCGCTGCGTCCTCTCTGGGTGCGAGGACAACTCGTTGAGCTTCGGGCTGCGAGTCGTTGTTGCGCTCGACACGGTCACAACTTGTGTTTTCCCATCTCCTGTTCTGCGTCAGCCACGAGCCCACGAGCATGATGTATGATGACTGTCTGTGTGGCCATGTTATCGTGTCTACACAACCTTTGTCAACTGTTGCACAAATAGAACTTAATATAAAAAGAGTTTAAGTGCGAGTTCTGTAGCATTTTGTTGGGCCACCCACATCAGACCCGAGGCACGAACAGCTTTGTGACTGACCGCTGGGTTCTCAAAATGAACCCTGGAAAATAATTTTTCTCATGATGGGTTAAAAGGTATTTATTTATAAAAGAAGTGTAGCTACCTTCTTGGGGCACAGTTTTAACTAATTTTCAAGCTAAAAGAGCAAACACATTCGGTCCTCAAGTACTGAGCTTTTAAGGCGCTGTTTACCGTTGTTGTCTTTCTCAGTTCAACATGTCGGTTTTTCAAGTGGTGGTCAAGTGGTATAAAGTCTCTAACACGCAGCTATAAATAATATGCCATTACAATGGAACAAAGCGTTAGACTAGACAAAGGAGATAACCGTTACACTAGACCGCCATTGTACTAGACAGACCACCATAAATGACACCATTACATCGGGGTGGCATCATACTAGCAACAAGGCGCCATGACACTGGCATACCATAGACACAATTACACCCACACGCATTCGGAACATCGTAAAGCAGATAAACATTAGAGGAAAACACCAACAAACTACATAATTCAACAAGTTCGACAAGCCACCATAACGGGTATCCATCACTAACACCAGCAGATCGAAGAACCCACAACATGTTTCACCACCTATGTAGTTCATAATCCTGTAAAACTCCACACCTAGTCTCACAATATTTTACAAACATGAATGTTATTGACCTACCGACCGACGGACATACTGAATGATAGATAAACAGACATGCCTACATACAGACAAACGTACAACGCCATGGCGCGTGCTAACGCGCGTGCGTCACCGATGCGACAACGCGAGCTGTTCATACAAGCGTGTGAGCGCACACAAGCACACGCGCACCCAACTAGGAGTACTGTGAGGAGCACAGCTTCCCCAAGAGAGAAAGAAAAAAAAAACCCACCCTTTATGTCAGATAAGGGTGGTGCTATGGATCCGTGCGTGATTTTCAGCCATTTGGATGCGTCGTGCAATCTCACTCTTTGTGTCAGGTCGCGACCTCCATTGTGGAGGGCTAAGTCCCGGAGCTTGGTGTTACTGGAGAAAAGGAAAGGCGAGCAAAGGCTGCAGGGGGAGGGCTGTCTTGAAGGGAGGAGCACGGGCGAGCAGGCTTGCACTGATCGTGTCTCCACTTAAGTGCCGTCACATGATTATATTCCTTTTGGCTCGCTCATGCGACACTCGCCTTCCTCACCTCGTATTGTTTGCCCGCCGAAGCCTCTCTCTCTCTTTTCCTCTCCACTCACCCCACCCCCACCCCTCCGAATGGAGGGAACCAGCCACGATTGAGTAGGGCCGGTGGGAAAATGTGATTTGATAGCTGGACGGGCACAAAAACACAGGAAGCTGGACTTTTTTTTTTTCAAAGGTTCTTGTGAACGCCTGCTCAGTTGCATCGTTTGTTACCTGTTTAGCATTTGACACTTTTTATTTCTTCGCTTTATTGCCGCCATTGTTCCGTTTCGGTTGAAAGTGTTTTTGTTAACATTTTTAATGAGCCACAAACCACCAAGCGAAGGCTTTTAAAATTTCAGGCCTTCTTAATCCACCGGCTTATTTCGCAGTTACCTTAGCCGTCCTCTCAGGGCCGCTCCCCCACCCGGTTTTTAATGGTTTGTCTCAGCGCCCGAGTCTTCTGCTGGGCTGTCTCTAACACCTCCCAGTCCTACCTGTGTGGCATTTGCAAATTACCTGCACGACGCACAGGTACGCGCTCGGGTTTGAACCGCAGAATAATTGCTTCTCCCTCCCCCACCCCAAACTTTTTTTCCCTCCCTGCCAGATAATTTTTCGCTTGCCTACACCTCCACGGCAAATGCGCACAGACTGACTACTGTGCTAAACGCTTCCGGGGCACAGAGGTGACGGCTTGAAATGGCCCAAAAGGACCTTGTCCCCCTTACCTCTATCTTCCACCCACTCACTATCTTTCTCGGTCTTGCTCGCTTGCCACCCGAGGTTCGCGATACGCCGACGACCACCCTGGTAATAACACCTTTGTGTCTTGGTTTTCACTTCTCTCAACTTCACTCCACTCCATGTGAGAGACACAACCTGCCCAGCGCCTCAGACCAAGGTCTCTCATTTGCATTAACGTTCCGACGCCTGCCTGCCTCAGACCCAGTCTTCACACTCTGGCCGGTAGCACCTGCAGAATCAGACAGCTCTCTTTATCTCTGGTGTATTTAATTATCTTCTCTTAGTTTAGTGCATGGGAGTTCATATCATTTCCAATTCACAAACTACAATACCTTTGATTAATATTTTAAGTTTCAATTTTCTTTTTTTTTTTTAAAGTTTTAAATTTCACTAATAATTTTAAAACTATAAAAATTCAAACTCAGAATACTCATGTATGCACACTCCTCATAAAGGAGCTTACTTTTATTTAATGGATGAAAGATATTTCAGTACTGCAGTCCCACGTACCTAACCTTACGGTGTACTCGATGAACGTCGGGTATGTAGTCCTAGTTCAGAGGAATTTAAAATGAAAAAAAAAAAACACAGTTTAAAAAAAATTACCCTCGTTCACCTTTCGATACTCTGCAGCTTCAGCCCCTGTTTGCTCGTCTCCAGAAAAAAAGAGCAGCATGCCTGTCAGTAGCCAGGTGGGTGGCTGGAAAGGAACAATTTCTCTCACTCTCTCTCCCTTCTGGTCTTTCGATTTCGCCCTGACACGAAGAGCACGCAGGAAAAAAAAAGGCAAGAGTATAGCTCCCTTGCCGGGTGTGCTGAAATATTTTTTCTCCTCTTATACTCCTTTCAGGGTGTCCATCTGACACTTTGGTAAGCACGGCGAGGGAGCTTCTGTCATGTAACTATCTCCGCGATATGCTGTCATGGAGAGCGCCTGTAGCACCCCCTGGGGAGGTCATTGTGACTGTCAAAACGGTGACTGTAAAGCCGATAATCTGCCACAGAGGGTGTGGAGGATGCAAGCATTGTGGCCTTCTTCGTTCTGGGGCCTTATTAGCGCCACTTGGGCACACAAGGCGATGGGGGTTGACAAGAAAAGACGAATGATAGAGAGCAGGGGACATGTGAATAAGAAAACATTAAGCAAACAATTTTGAGATCCCGCGATAACATCAGGAGCTTGGCTGCTCGAGTGATCGGCCCTGTTTACCTGACGGATCTTCTCTGTCGTGACGTTACCAGCCCCCGAGTTCCTCCGCTCTCCGCTGCGGGCTGCGCCGAGATGTTATCTTAATTAATGATCCCGACTTACTTCATTCACCAGTCTGGTTTCTAGCAAAGAGCCCGGTGGCACAGACCCGCGTGTTGTCCTCCACGCTTGGCTGCATGCGGACAAAGGGGACGCAGCATGGGGGCCTCCATAGCGCCGTGGATTAGCCAGGCCCGCCACCTACCTGTCTACCTGCAGTCATCGTTCTTGACTGTCACCGGCTTCTTCGCCTGCCGTCACCGCCGGGCTCGTCCTTCCAGTCGCCGACGACGCTTGCATAAAGGGATTCACGGGAAGACCGTTCGGTTCGATTCTGGTTTGCGTCACCATCTTTCTGTCGAGAAAATCTCAGATTCTCGAGATTCTCACAGCAAAAGAAAAGAAAAAAAGAAAAAAAAGGAGATATCTTAAAATTCCGGCTCGTAGCTGTGCCCATGCATGTGGGGAAGTTGTTCTTCGTAGGTTGAAGCCTTCGCAATCCTCAGGTTCAAACACGTAAGGTTTGATACCTTCGTGGCTAGAAGATCGCGGTTCACCATCATCTTCGCCATTAAACCACGATAAATAAAGATAGTCTGATGAACCCTATGTATTGCTCCACCTTCTGACCATTATATGTTCCCCTTCTGACCATTATATGTGTACCGACACACAGGGTGGACGCCACCGGTTGTTATTCGCGCAGGGATCGAGCTTTCGCAGGACCTACTGGCTGTAGGTCAAATCGCCAAGTCTGAAAATAAACTGATGTATTTTAGGGGCTGACATTTGTAGAATATGTTTATCAACCTATCAGAATCTGTTTATAACTCAGAACAATCGAGTTATTTCCCGTCCGTCAGATTTTTCCGTCTTCTCGAAGGCGTTCTGGCCTGGAACTCTAAAGGTCAGGATAGCATATACTGAGACAACAGCCTTTTACTGTGAAACAAACATTACACACTCTACAGATTTGTCCATTTGGATATGTGAGACCTTGTCTACACTCTATAGACTTGTCACTTGGGTATATGACTAATGTGGAACCTTGTCTACCAGACTCTTCGACAAAGTCTGTCTAAAGGTTCGTCTTAACAGAAAGTATTTGAACGACCGTTGCCCAGTGTTCACCTGACCATCCCACAAACGCTCTACCAAAAGTAGCTTAACGTTCTTGGCCCTCAGAAGGACCGAATGCCAAGGGTTGGACTCTCAATCTTGAAAGGACCTCCCATCAAGACCACATTTTCGTCTCCCTACCCCTTTTCCCAACCTCTAGGTTGGTGTCCATAGAATGGCTAGGTGGACGCACTCTATTTTTGGTCAGGAAAAACCTTTGTACCTAACGGCTCGGCTTTAGAGTCAGATAACTGTTTGCACTCACGGGTTACGGGGACACGTGTGGGGTTGTTGACGACCTATGGGGTCTCCGTTGCACCTGGCAGTAGCGTGGCTGGGGCGCTGATGGTGGAGTTAAGGTCCAAAGGCAACGTGGGGGACATAGTGCCAGTGCAGTTTAAAGTCTGTAATCACGGCCCGGCGAGAGAAGGCACTTCAGACTTCTCTGTTATGTAACGAACGACAGGTGATAAAAGACACCTGCTAACGTTTAGAGAAGACCTTTCGAAAATGGTGTTGAAACCGGTATGTCACATGTCATTGCCTCCTACACTCTAAGTGCACTTCGAGGTCAAAAGGTCAGTCCCATACTTTCTGCCATTTGCGTTACTACTAAGTTACGCCGTACAGCAAACAGACGTTGCACAAACTGGGTTCAACGAGGTGTTATTTTATGTAAGCCCTCGGTAGATTGTCGTTAGTATAATGAAAGAATACCTTAATCAAATAAAAACATTTGATGCAATAAAAACATCGCACAAAACGATTTTTGATTGTTGTATTTAAAAAATAATTTACCACCAAACCTTAGACATCGCTGTCGCCTAGAGAACGAGGGACTGTGGAAGATAACATCGATCAGCCAAGTCTGCCCTCAATAAAATTATTCTCAAACAAAATTGTATAATTAAGTTTGATCCATACAGTTATCGTAAATAAGAAAGAAATGGTTACTTCATGGAAGAGAATGTGGTTGTACGCTTATGACAGGGAAAGATAATAGTCTGGTGACGAAAAGGGAGATAACACCGTGTCTGAAAGAGCACTGACTCCAAGGGTGGGGGAGTCTGCGAGTGAGCTCTGTGCCATGTTCCCCTCTTGGGTTGGAATACCACTCAGTGGAAAGCTAACGGGCAAACCTTGCATCAGCAGGGAACTCTTTGTGAATAAAATCAAGTAAAGTCTTGTTTGTTCTCTACTGGGAAAGCAGCAGATCTACTCAAACAATGAGTTTTGTTTGTACTTTTAATTATTTCACATATTTGTGCAACAAATAAACATTCACACTTTCCTTTTGTGCAGTTTTCTATGAACTGGAAAAATGTGAGGCTTCCTTTCTAAATGAACTTCTACACGCAGACTTCTCTCAACCTCTTCTCTCTGTGTGTGGATGCTAACTGTACTTATGTGTGTGTGCGTGTGTGTGTGTGTTTGCGAATGCTAAAAGCTTCGTGTACTTGAAAACACACACACGTACAGTTAGCATTCGCACATCAGCTCATTACAAACCACGAACATCAACACAACAAGAGGGCGACAAGTGACAAACATTGTGCACTTGACACGTCACCATATAGTCACGTGACCAACCCATGCACGCTGCTCACGATATCATTGCCTTGCCTTTCCTCGCGGTGGTGTTTGTGTAAGCTCATTATGGAAGACGTTAAATTTCAAAAATTTCGAAATGATAAAAACAATGGCTTTTAGTTTGAACACATAAGCACACAAGGTTAGAAAACAGTTTTCACGGTGAAGATTCCTCGTTCAGCAGAAAAGAAACGGAAAAAGTTGAAGAGGAAAAGCAGGTTATGAAACAGTACTACACAATGAGCAAGTGACACACATTCTACAACAATGATAAAGGCGACAACGACGATGAAAAAAAAAAGAAAGTCACTTTTTTGTATTCATTTCTTTCATTAATAATAGAACATAGAAAAAATTACATCATATTCAACGATTCATTACACTGCGGTTCGCATCTCATCGTAGCCATTACAAAAACGACGAGGTGGGATGTCATCATACATACATAGCGACCCCTGACCAGCTAGGTCTACATAAACAAAGAACAGATGGGAAATCATCATACATACATGTCTATCCCTGACAGGTCTAGTTAACCAGAGCAGATGGGATATCATACATCCACAGCATCCCCGACCATATCTACTTGAACCAAGACAGACGAAGAAACGAGAATGCACCCAATTTCAAAATAATTATACTTTATAAATATATGTACAGATTCACAACTCTTTTGTCATCTTAAATAAGTCTTAGGATAACACACAAACCGAAGGGACTTGACGGGCAAGGCCAAGCAGTGGCTGCAGACGCCAGGATTGGCGATCGCAGTTCTTAACTAAAAGATAAAAAAAAAACAAACAAACAACGAACTTGTGTCACAGCTCGCTTAAACAATGTTCGAACCTGACTACGGGACCCACGCACAGCTGTGGCTGAAGACAGCACCCAACAAAGAAATGCCCACGTACAGTTTGGTCCAGAACTTCGCAGTCAGCTTTGTCTCTATCCTTCCCAGACATCAAGATATGTGTTTCATTCTCTAACCCTGTCAGCAACCGATAAAAAAGCATTATCAGCCAAAGAAAAAAACTGTAATGGTAGCCGTGAGTTGTCCTGTCGCCGGTCGTGGACGTCAGTCCGTCAGTTCTAGGCGTGCTTCAAGGACAGTTTGTTGTAACAAACTTAGAATCGAACAGTCTCCACTACAATGTTCATACATGTTACACACTGATTTTAGACCGCGTGTTTCACTTGTCTTTATAGTTATTTTGAAAACGGACATTCCCTGAAATAAAGAGATGCACAAAAAACGGTCAACAATATGTAATGGTCATTTTGTCCTCTGATGTCACCTTTAAAGCAATAATAGGCCACCTTTCCTCACACTTGATATTTTTGTAAAAAAGAAATTCTTTGCGATCAGTTTTAAGTTTCTTCTGCCAGGAAAATGTTAAACTTCTGGGCTTGATGTTGGCATTCACTTCTGTTAACTGTTGTTTCTCGGGATTTCCGTGTAAGGAGAAATTCAATGTGTTTCCATGACTTATATTCGCTTTAATTAGAGGCTTCTGCTGTCCGCTGTTTCCATTTGTCAAACCATGGTCAAGCGGAGAACCCTGCAGTTGGACAGGCCAATCGAAATCTATTTCTCTTGTAACGACAAGCCCGTCACCACCCAGCTTTACATCGTGCTGAGCAGACGGCCAAAGGGGCCACTGGCCTGTTGGTCCGATCGACAACGCCCACATGTACAGCGTCTAGATGCCAGCCCAGCTCCCCACCCCCAACCCCCCAACGACCTGTCCAACGCTAAAACAACACACGCCACCGTGGTATCCCACACACTCATGAATGTGACCAGAAGCATCTGTTTTGAGGTATTTGATAACAAACACAGCTGAGTCCACATGGGGGATGGGGAACACACTATGTACACTTAGGACACATGAAATGCAACAATCTGGTTTTTTTTCCTCCCTCCTACTGTCAGTTCGCATCTTGCGTTTAGGTCAGCGTTTCTCAGTTTCCCGGCAAACGGATATAGAAGAACATCACGAAAGGGATGAAGAAGGGACGCTGGCTTAAACAGAAGGGAAACAATTGATGGAAGGGAGGGAAGGGTAACAGAAGGAGCAAAAGGCGGATGATTCCGGCAGGAGAAGGGCGAGTGGACAGGAGACGTCATTGGCTCATTTGATACACTGTCACAGCCCACATTAACTGAACACTGAAAATAATGTGTTTGATCCCTACACTTCTCTATGCTTCAATGAACTGATCGGCTATAATACAATTTGCCTTCCTTTGTTTTAGTGTCTAAGTGTAACAATCTTTGTACAAGTAGCACCTGTTATGCATTCCGCTACACGTTGGAAACGCCAATCTTGCACCCGCTGAACGGCAGCCTGAGACACTTTGACCCCTAACATAAAAGACGGAAAATACATCGATTTCTGTTTTCTTTTAAAAGAAGGGTAGACTCCAAACATTATTTTGTACAGTGTCACTGGCTAACGTTTATTTTCACAAATATTTTTTCTTTCTTGGCAATGTTAGTGAGTGACATGAGCAGTTCCGGCGGTATCAAGGAACGCTGCCTTTGGTCAGCCGTGAAGCGCTCTCAGCTGTTGTGTCACGTGACAGGGGAGAAAGCAGACGCCTTCGGCGTGGGTGTAGCGGTCAAGTGGTTCCATGGTTTATTGTACGTAAGCCATTCTTGTCCAGGACCTGTACAAGTGTTTGCTTGAACCTCGCATGTCCTCTATCTTCTGCACTCTTTATCTTGCTGTTTGCTTCTTATACCCCGAGTGTCTAATCGTCACTCGCTACTCTGGGGTCCTGTCCAGATGTTTGACCACTCTGTATCACCGGAAACTCTAGCCTTGTCCACTAGTGTTTGGATCAACAACATGCAAGAGCTAGTTACACTCTTTAAAAACATCTTCCTCTTTGTCGACCATCTTCGTGTATTAACGTTCCTTATGGTTCAGATATTCAGATATCAGTCATGCTTCCGCTTCCACCAGAATGTGGCGTGACGTCACCGACAGTACAAGATGAGGGCGATAACTGTTGCAGAGATAGCAGACGAGCAGACGGAGGTATGTCGTTGAGCTGGAGATGTCTCATGCGACATTCCTGTGTGAGAAGTTTCAGGTGAGTGAGAGAAGAGGCACATCCTAGCCATGGACAAGCTCGACGTGCAGAACGTAGATCCGTGTGAGCGCGTGCTTACATGATATATCTGTGTGCGCGCGCGCCAACAAATTTCAGTATATATCCAGCTTTGCAAGGACTTTCGTGCTGTAAGGCTACTGCTATGTACTGTAGTACAGTCGTACCTGACCTGAGAACAAGGATTTTGATTTTGCGGCCATTGCGGATGGCAGGCATGTCCGCGATAGTAATAACAAGCCTTTGTGGAAAGAGCCCTCAAAACGGAAGGAATTTATTGCTTTTTTGTGTTAGTCGGACCTCTTTCTAAGCTCTTTTGTATAAGCTTGCTAAGCGCCGTTTCATTTTAAAATTTATTTCCCATCCAAGGGGTTCTAATTCACTGAACTGTCCTAAAGAACTAAGAAACACTCTCCAGCATCGAGAAGCCATCATCACCTGCAGCATTGTTATTAGAAAGTCCACTCAGGCAGCAGGACACAGCTGAACGAATTGGGGGGGGGGGAGAAGAGTGAAGGCATGGATCACTCGTGTCGAATGCTGCAACAGACCAGGTGATTTCCTTTGTTTTCACCCAATTTGAAGCAGGCGGATTTTTACAACTCTTTCGTACGTCAGGTCCCTCTCCCCCCTAAAAAAAGACAACAAAAAATAACTAATCTTAGCACAAGTTACTTTCCAGAACCTATTTTTTCTAGAAGTTTCTGTGAATATTGTTCGAACTGTCCGTAGAAAGCGATCAAGCGCCTCCATAGTGTCAGGGACATCCATCAAGAGAACATCTGAGAGACGAAGTTATATCGGCTTTACAGCCGACCTCACACCCGGTTTCGAGGTTTTCCCACGAACACAGGTTCCACAAAAGGTCTGTCTCGGTGGCGACCTTTTTCTTCTTCAAGTAGTGGGCAGTGCGACAATGAGTACCTTCTGTCCGAGTCTGTGTCCTGCACTTCTGTCTCAGAGTGGGACAGTGACGTCAGCTGACCTGTAAACGCTCCTGACCGGCTGCGTCAAGGCAGTGGTCGTGTCGAAAGACTTGCACTTGAAATGCCACATGAAAACAAAGCTGGTTGGGCAGCAACCTCCTGTTAGCTGTCCCCAGGGGGAAAAAATGGCTGCTTGCTGGGACCAGTTCTACCCGGATCTGGCACCACTCTGCTCACCTCTTCTGTCCATCTGTGAAACGCCTTCTTCCTCCGGATCCTTCCTCCCATCTATCTTCCCCTCCCCCCTCTACTGGTTGCTGGTATTATTACATCTTTCCCTTCTTCAACAGCTACTGCTTGAAGCATTCTTCATCTCCCCTTCCAGCTGACGGCGCTGGTATGAGAGTGTCCTGCCGAGCGTTGTCCGTGTGAGGTGTCATCCTTTCTGGGAAGAGACGTGTTATGGGTAATACCGTTTATCTTGTGCCAGGCAGCGTGCCACGGACGGCCTCTCTGGCGGATCACGTTGACCATGCTTACTGATCACCACCGACATCTTCCCATGGTCCACCACTACCGGCACCCGCAGGCTTCCACCACCATATCCTGGTAGTTTTTGAGGACTACCTTGTCCCACTCGTCCAGGTATAACATAGAGATGGAGGACAGCTCGGTCGGGACGCAACAGGCTTTGGGCACCGCGCGCGGGTTGACGGAGTTCACCAATGTCTGCACGATGGCGTGGTTGGTAGAGTTCTGGTGATTGGCCAGAGGGAAGTTGCACTCTCCATCACAGTAGTATGCATTGTATCCCTCCGGCGCGACAATCCAGTCGTTCCAACCCACATCACGGAAATCGACGTACAGTCGATGGCGGCGACACTGATTGCGGTCTCCTTTTCGTTTGCTCTTTCGCTGCTTTTTTTTCCTGTTGCGGCGATCCCGACGGGCTTTGGTATCCCTGGCAGTCTTTTTGCTGGTGCCGGTGCTGCGCTTCGTGCGAGACACCGGTTGGCCCCGCCCGTCATCGGTGTAGGTGATCAGCAGGGGGCGCTCCATCAACCACTGTTTTTCGGTCTGGTCGGCCGCTCTCCTCAAGCGCACGTGCTCGGTAGATGACACGTTGGGGCTCGAGGAGACGAGACGAATCTCTAGGCCGTGGTTGAAGCGAGCTCCCCGCTTCCATTTCACCACCGCCGGCTGCACATCAAACGACAGCCACGACTCCTCAACGTCTGTTGTAGCTGAGTCTACAAGTCGAGATATCACTCCGTCATTGTAGGACATTATTTCGTGAATCTCAACTCTCTGCGGGACACGTGGTGCAGCACGACGGTTGACAAGGATTCGCAGCTTGGCATCAGCGACGACATCGGTCTCGGGGATGTTTGTGATATTGAATGACATCCTGATGCAAGTTTTCGGATCACAATCGTTGCTGACAGCATGATGATCTGCACACATATTTCAGTAAAATTAAACCTATAATTAGTGGCGTAGAGTGAAACACAAACTCACATCAACTCATAACTCTTTGGCCATTGAATATAATTTTTCTCGGTGCATTCTGTCATTCTACCATCTACTTGTTTACTGTGTATTTTCCTGGATACCAAGAACAGACTACGGTCTATTAGTGCCGTATCCCATTAGAAATTTGTTCACCGACAGCAGATCTTTGTTCACGCTTCACTGTAAATCTGATCACTTTGTAAACACGAGATTTTTAATAATAATAATAATAATAATAATAATAATAATAATAATAATAATAATAATAATAATAATAATAAAATGTAAAATTTGACACACTGCTAGGGAGCAAGCTCTTAGCGCTTAAGAACAAGAACGAAACATGGACAACATACGAGGGACAGGAAACAAACAAATAACACATAAACTAGGAAAGAATAAACAACAGTTCCAATGATGGTTAAAAACAAGTGCAGAAAACGCAAAGAGGGACAAAATAACAAGAAGCGATAGTATCATGATATGGGTGTGAGAAAGGACTAATATGGTTGTTGTTAATTGTTGTTAGGAGTAATGTTTACGGAAGAAGTGTGTTTTCAGTACACGTTTAAAGGATTCAATAGTGGGTATCTGGCGGATATGAAAAGGAGGAGAGTTCCATTGTTTCGCTGTACAATGACTAAAAATCTTGTGGCCATCTGTTGTTGTTGATCTTAAATATTGATGCATAGTGCCCATTGTCACATGGAGATTAGTAATTAAGTGAGATAAGATAAACAGTCACGCAGACGGTTAAAGCCAGGTGTCACAGGGTCCTCGTGACATGCAATATATGATTTTTCTTTTCACGCAAAGACACGGTATTTTAAAAGAAAGTCGTTTGACTGCACAAGACTTTTGTTATTGGCTGATCCCAAGAGTCATTGGAATTTCCCTCCATTTTTCTCGGCAAACCAGCAACAGAGAAAGCCCCAACCCTTCCTTTTTCCCGTCCCGACACAAGAGCACGACAGCGGCCGGAGCAGCTTCTATCTATTCACACCGTTTAATGACTGAGCACGGAATTAAACCATACTATAACCGTGACACCTGACGCAAACGAAACCAATTAAGTTCAAACTGCTGACATTTCAAAATCTGTTCTCTTCCAACTCCCGACAGTAATCACCTTTTCATTCAGACTTCGGCTTTTTCTTCTTGACACTTGAGGCTTCTAACGAACTTGTCCGGTAACGAAACACCTTCGTCTTGCATCCGTAACAATTTCTGCGATAAATTAGGCGGCCATGTCGGCACTGACAGCCAGTGTCTCTCCTCTGACCCGCACTGGTGCTGGGTGTTCACGAAGTAAGGCCCACCACATATCGCACCGTGCCCGTAACCCCGCCTTCCGGACCTGACGGAAAGTACACTTACCCTTCGCATTATTGTCATTCAAGCTGGTCTCATGAATGGCGAAACGGAGTACGAGAGCTTTAAATCGGCTCCAAAACGAGAACGCCACTGCAAAATTAATGGAAGGAACAGGCCAAAGGTGAATATAAATAAGAAGAGGCCAAAATGGTGACTTCTTATGGCCAGTAGAAGCTTGTGTCAGCCATTGGATACAGAGGGAACTGCAATGAGACTCTCTACCTCCACTCTTTCGCTGTCTCCCATCCCTCCCTCTGCTTCTCATGGGCGGGCCAGCAGTAAAACGACCGTGTCACTGGAATAGTAAGGATCGGAGATCATGGGTTCACATCTTGTCTAGGGGCTCACATATTTCTGTGACGATGATGATAAAGGCTGACCGAAAAGGTTCTTTCTGGAGACTCCACCTGCTTTCATTCCTTCACCTCTACCCTTGTGGGCCAGATAGTGAGGGGAAAGAACTGTCAACAACAAATCAAACTCTTAGAGAAAGCCGACTTTATCCGACTATTAATTGTTGACAAGATTTGTAGTTGGCAGATTTAATCACGTTTTCATTTATTAGTGAAATGCTGCATTAGTTTTTTTTCAGGAGTATTTAAAAAGAAACAGGAAACTAATAAAAGTTTCCACAAGATGTAAAACGTCTGCAGTCGTGTACTCGATTTTTTAAGCTTCTTTTATTGTTCTGATTTTTCTGTCTGTATGTAAAAGTAGATGTGTGTGTAGTAGAGAGAGAACACAGAGATGTAATGTGCTAAAGTGTTGAAAATGACATCGTGCGACCTACCTTCTGCTTAGTACTACTTCATGCATTTTCTGTAGCTGACACACACATACACTCTTTTTTCATTATCATCCCACATAATTTTGAAAAAAGCAGGCAGCCGAAACACTGAACCACACCAAATCTTTTACCGAGCTTACAAGTTACATCAACATTTTCTGTGCTGTGATAACCACTGTACATTATACACTAGATTTACGGACAACTATTTATCGCAAACAAGAACGTGTAGTTAACTGAAAAATATCGTCTTAACCTGAAACAGTCTTCGTGAAAACATCTTATTAACCTGAAACAATTTGAGTTACAATGTTGTATTAACCTGAAACAGTCTACATCATCACATTCCATTATACTGAAACAGTTCAGTCAACGCTGACCTCAGAAGTTGCTGGGTTGTTTATTTGTTTATTGGTGTGGTTTTTTTTTTTTGTTGTTGTTGTTTTTTTTGCCGGTTATTAAAAAATTATATAAATTATTTCTATATATGATAAAATCACAATTTTCGTCCTGGCTAATATGGCGACTAATCACGATTCCCTTAAGTTCAAATTAATCACTGCAGCTTGTGAACTCTCTATGAACGTCCATGCGACTATGTTTTTAGCAAGCCTGGGGTCAGTCTGAGGCAAACGGTCGTCTACGCTCTCTGCCTAATGTCAGTGTCCGATGTTGGTGTTGTACTATCCTCGGTCAGAGTTCAGAGCTCAGAATCGGTAGGACGAAGAGAAGCTGCTGGACTTACCAGGATCTCTACCGGGGGCCTGGCCCATCCTCCATTCAAGCTCACAGCACAATGAAATCCCATAAAGTTACTTGGAATGAGCAACAAAACCGTTTGCCGATTACTCGAGAGGAAAAACTCATCACAGCTGCCTAGCCTATTAAGCCAAGGTAGGACGTGTGCCATTGGTGCTCGCAAGCAGACAAATAAAAAACAGCAAAAAAAAACAGAGATAGAGAAAAAAGAATCAGGCACAGACAGGAAGGAGCCAAGGGGCGATTACCGAAATCCCAGCAATCAGGCCCGCATACTGCTTACGTTTTTCAACTAGTAATCATAGCCTCGCATTGCATCTTGGTCTTGACACAAGCCACCAACGGCTCAAAGCCTGCTCTTGCGTGCACAACACAAGCACCACAAGCGGACAAGAATCATTTCTGAACTAAACCTCAGATTACTGACAAGGCAAGCGAGCGAGAGAGAAAGAGAGAGAGCAGGGAGGTCTGCCATAGGTGATCTATCGCCGAGTCAATGTTGCTGGAAGCGAAAGCATGCAGTAAAGATACAGAGGATTCAGCATGGCTGATAGAGCCCCACATAGCCACCACCACCACCCCTACTTTCCCTCGTCTAGTGAGGCGGCATGCATGCTGCAGCTAAGTCACTGTGCAGACAAGGTGCAAAAACTGCTTCCCCCTCCCCTTCTATCCCTTTGTTTGACACCTGACACTGCAATCTTCATTGCCTACGTGTTATGAGCGATGCTGAAGCCCGAGAAAGGTTCGGACAAGTCGCACGCGCGATTCCATCCTTTAAACTTATCTCGGTATCTTCGTGCTCACCGCCTGTTTCTCTCTTCTTTGATAGGTGGTATAGAAGAGGGCTTCTCTTCTCTCCACAAAGCCATTCACTTTCACTAGATTTGCTCGCCGCCACTGTCTGTGCTGCAGATATGCGTTCCATCCACATTAAAAGCAGGCGTATGCGGTGCCATTATATCCAGAGAATGTAATGGCTTTGTGATTCATAAAATGTTGCTAAAATTGATTTTGACTTTTTCATTATTTCTTCTAACAACTGATAACGCATTGCATGTCGCCCTCAAACAGAAGACATTATAACACAATAGTAGCAACCAAGTATAATATATATATAATATGTAGTTTGTTGGCGTTCAAAGTTCAAACAAAATTTCCTTCACACCCAGTCCTGATACACACAACCCCCGGTGAAGTAAATGACACAACAATGATGGAGAGCAGGAAGTCCGGACTATAGCGCGCTACCACAGTGGATGCAGGGCGAATCCCCTACACTTCATCACTGGGCATTGCAGACAATGATTGATCTCATCACGGTAATGTGATAGTTGGTGTAAGGCTGCAAACAGAATCACAGAGCAATTTGTTTGTCTTAAAAATGCATTAAGCCTTTCATTCATTTATGTGTTCCAATTTTCTTTAAGGTCCGAGGAAAGCTCGTGCGGATTAACCTCAATGCTAACGTCCTGACGTCATCAAGGCTGCAGCTAACGTGAAAGCTTCGAGCTCATTCCAACATCTCATTCCAACATATTATTTTAACATCTCATTGTAACATTGCTGTGATGTCTACCTGTGTGACATCGTAGGAAATGAGATTTTGTTTCCTTTCCAAACCGCAGGTTAAGTGTGGAATGTTCAGAAGTTGGTATCTCGTCTAAAGGACCATATAGTTTGACTATAGTACACTGAACTATCTAGTCAGTTAAAAGCCTGGTTAGCCTTTAATGCCACCCTGACATTTGGTGCTGTGCATGACGTCACTGGCAAGGAATGGGTCTCCACTTCTCTGTTTTAAGAAAAGATAGCAGACCGCGTTGTCTCGCACAGCTTCAGAAAGTGATTCCAGAGGGTGGGGGAGGAAGAAAGAAAGCTATGGACAATGGTAGCGACATTTGTCTGATGACTTACCGCCACAACAGACTGCAAGACAGCCGGTTAGGTATGTCGCGGAATCTTACTGTGTAAGCCAATTAAAAAATAAAAAAAAAGAGACGGTTCAAAACCTTTGCCTTCTACAGAAGGATCTCTAAGAAAGAGTACCGCTAAAGGTAGGCTGTAAGGGGTATAGATCTTCATACACTAAAAAAGTTCCCATGGCTAATGGACTTTGGTTTCGTGCGCATAACGGCGATACAGTTAAACTTTGTTTTACGCGATCACCTATCTTCCAAACATTTAAAAACAAATAAGCAACACACTCTGACAACGACAACCGCTTTAAACGAAAGGACTGCGACAAAAACTGAAAAAAACGATAGAAACTTGAGGACACACTGTCCAAAAATTATTATACATAAACATATATATGTAATATATATATATATATATAAACATATATATGTAAAATATATATATAAACATATACATAAACATATGTATATAATTATATATCTAAACATACACATAAACATATATATGCATATGAGGAAACAAACCTGGATTGCTCAGAAATGCAAAGAGTGTAATATTAATAAACCAACAAGTAAACTGTAAAATTTACAAGCTGCATGCAAAAGAATCAGTATCAAATAATTTTTTTCGCATCCAGAAGCATTATCTGAAAGAGTAAAAGCGTGTAAGTCACATATTGCAAAATATATATCAGAAAAATAGTCTGGGACATTCACGCAATCGGAAGGGTATGCCTGTAACTAGTCGTGTAAACACAGAGGTGATCAGCGATGAATAACAGAGAGACAAAGAAGGAAAAAGAAACCCTCCATGCCGCTCACAGGAACATACAGGTGGGAGGTGACGACCACATTAGACATGGGCATTTAACGGGCAGGGCACCGGCCGCGACCCAGCATCAAAAGGCATGGAAAAAATTACCTCCCCTACCACGACAAGGAGCGAAGACGAGGGAGAAGATACAGACAGGGAGGGAGGTAGCACAGTGTGGGGTCAGCTCCTGCAAAGCGCCAGCAGGCCCCCCACCCACTCACTCATATGGCCGCCGCTAGTCATCGGGGGCAGCGCAGCTGGCTAAATAGGTCTTGGCCGTAAAACTGATACTTGGCCCACAGTAAAAATAACACTAAATCATGGCTGAAGACCCAGACATCAAAAGGAAGCTAGGCTTTTCAGACTATCCCTAGCCATGATATAAAATTGAAGATATAAAATTATTCACGACCTGCTGCTGATCTCCCCGCTATTGCACGCCACCCAGCCATTCGCCCTGTATACTCCCCTTGATGGAAGATTTTCTGCTCGACAAATTAAGGGCGTTTTGTCTGCTTTCTGTCTGTTTCCTCTTACGGACGGACCGAAGAGCTAAGAGAAGGGAAAAAATTTAGATGGCGGGGCTTGGGGGAGTGGAACAACCCTATGCCTGTTGCCACGTGCTGCTGCAATGTGTGTTTAGTTGTCATCTGCTCCGCCAGAGGAAAAAAGTTGACAGAGAGAACGGCTGACTGCTTTTAGACTGTCGGTTAGAAATCATTTTACCTTCTTATTGTATGATGCTGGGTAAAGAAGGCTTCATAAGGGTGCTGATGTAATATCTCACACAGTGCAGCAGACGGCTGTGTGACGATGTTCTCGTGTTTGTCACACACTATGCAGCAGACGGCTGTGTGATGATGTTCTCGTGTTTGTCACACACTATGCAGCAGACGGCTGTGTGATGATGTTCTCGTGTTTGTCACACACTATGCAGCAGACGGCTGTGTGACGATGTTCTCGTGTTTGTCACACACTATGCAGCAGACGGCTGTGTGATGATGTTCTCGTGTTTGTCACACACTATGCAGCAGACGGCTGTGTGTGATGGTGTGACGCAGCATCTTGACGCGTGTGATGTGGATGCTTGTGGTTGTCTTTGCTGTCACATGGGGTCTCATTAGTGAATGCAAATCGGACCTTCAGACCTGAATAATAAAATCACCATCTGGGTGACCGCTGGTGATATTGATGTTGTTGTCGTAGATTGAGATTTTACTGTCATATGACTCGGATGCAGTTGATGCTGAGAACTGCTGCTGGAAATGAGTGGACGAAAGAAAAAACGAAAGACTGGTAAAGACAGAAAAATGATGAGAGAGGGAGACTTAAATTTTTGTGATAGATGATTTAAATATGAAGATAACATATAAAGGCGGAGGGAAATATGCGGAACGAGGTTGAGGAGGGAAGAGTTATAAGGATAATGCAAGTGATTGAAGCAGGATTGTTCTTTTCATGGGATTTTTAAAATATATATAGTCAATTCTTTACACGAAAAAATATATTTGTAAACTTTCAAATTACTGTTACTGTTGCCCTATTTCTGCTGCCTTATGCAAAACTTGTCCTGGCTGAATAACACTATAAGGAAAGAAGCATTTATATTGCAACGACAAATAAACTTGCTGTGGAAAAAAACAAATATTAATAAAATCGATTTAATGATACTTTGCAGATTTACTATCACTCGCAGCTAGTTAAATTTGGATAAACAACAATAATGGTCTTATTTTTAACACTGAAGCCAAAGTCAGAGGAGAAGAAGAGAGAAAACGCAGTCATCTACAGAAACATCACTGACCGCCCTCATTCCCACAAACTGTGATTCGTACATTCGCCAACAAACGTCTATGAGCTGATTGATAGAAGTCGGGTACGGAATCGGTTCCACGAAACACGCAGTCGCTGGTAGGTACATAGGATTACACAAGTCACCAAAATAAAATACAGTGGCACTCGGGAAATCTGCATAGTACCTCGAGAAAGCCCACACCTAAAGAACATTAATTTTCGTGTCACAGGTATTACCTAAATAAAATAGTAGCATGAACTATATTGGAATTGCTGTTTACGTTTTTGTTATGTGATTCATTTTATGTTATTATATTACTGTATATAATGTTGTTAATGATTTTTTGTTATATGATTGTATGATTATATGGTTTTTGTTGTATGATTAATTCAACTGTATTCCACTGAACTGTGTCTTGCCGTCTTCCACTGTTGCTTGCTGCCCCCTCACTTCACCGTGCTAGGCCAACTGCCTCATTCAGCACTTTGATCAAAAACAAAAGAAACGGAGACCAGTTAATGATAACTATTTGCAAAAACTTGAGAAATGAAAGGGCCATGGGATGGGAGACTGCTGCAGCATAAAGTGAGAAGCGAAGTGTTTCCTGGAAAATTCCATTACATCGGAGCACTGAAACGACGATGAAAGGTGAGACTCAAAAGATGAGGGATGAACTCACCGTAATGATGAAAACTCCTGACGGTGTTGGCCGGCAAGCTCGACTGTCCCGACGAGTGCCCTTGGTACAACTCCAGCATGTAGGGAGGAATGTCGCCTCTTCCCACAGGTCGAGGGCGAGATTTCAAGCCCAGGATACGGAGAAGGTTGGCCTCCACCGCCCGGATTGTACTCGCATCTCTGGAGTTGTACGACCTGGCGCTCGATGCTGTGGGCTGCGGCCTTGTGTCGGATCGACGACCGGACGACGAGGCGGGTGATGAGGTGGACGACGCTGAGGATGTTGATGGAACACTAAATAACTGAATGCTCAGCAGCAGAACCAGCAGCTTCAGCCAGCTTACAATCATACTGGACTGGGCGCCTGCAAAACAGTAACAGATTATTATTGTTGTTGCTGCTGTTATTGTTGACACAGAATAAGACAAAGACAGAAAAAATTAGACAGGCTTGCATCAAAATCTAACAATGTCTAACTAAGCCAGTGTCTTGAGCTGGTTGGAAACTGAAGTTCAGTCTCAGGATGACAGAGTGCACAAAGTACACAGTTTTCTGTTTTCATTACTTTCTGCTCTCCCGCTTGCTCGCTGATTGGAGCTGTGGGTTTTAAGTCTCGTGCAAGGAACTGACAATAACATCCCATCAACACATTGGCGGTGTCTTGCTGGCAACAGTCTTTGTCACACTTCACAGCGTATCAGCAAAATGTGAAAGTCATGGATCTTAAGTTCTTTCCTGCAAGCGTAAAGTTCCTTTCGGGGTCCTTTCAAAATACTGAGCTGCTTGAAGTTTGAAGAGAACGAAGGCCTCGCAACTGACAGCATACTTCGTTGCTTGTCGACAGTTCGGCCAATGTTTGCTAACACAACTGATATTTTTAATGCATTACATTAATTAATCCTATGTCATGCTAGCACCCAATTCTGCCTATTCTCATTATCACTTCTTAAATTAATTAAATGTCATCGATACCTAGACCTGAATTACACTTTAAAAAAAAAAAAGACTGGTGACCAAACAGCAGAATCAGATCAGTTTTGAACTACGAGTTCAAGGTGCTATATGATAACACGTTGACACTATGTTCTACGACCAGCCCAACAGGTCGACTCTAGATGCTGTACAAAGTATGGATAAAATAACCACGGAATACACTAGCCTAAGTATCTGACACTTGAATATATATCGTGAAAAATAGCCGTTCAGTTCGTCAGTTCTGGAATTGGACACATTAAACCGACTTACGTGGAAATAAAAGCATTATCGCTCCTGAACTGCCCATCACATGACAGCCACATTCCTTGTCTTAGAAAGCACTCCATTCGTCCTTGGCATGGTCCAAGAGCTCCAACAGAGGGTCAAAAGCATCCCCCTGATCGCTATCTGCGACAATCTGCTGGACAAAACTCCGTCCACTGGCCTCAGAGTCTTGCCGCCGAGAGAAAACTTGTGTTGGCCTGCCTGAGAGAGGGCGCCAGTAGTCAACGAGATGATGGCAGCCTGTCCACCTTCCCGCGCATCCTGCCCTCCCTCCGGGAGGTAACTCCGACGTCGGTGTGTGTTCCATGCAGCGGCGATTCCCTAATCAGCCGCCCACTCGCTCCGCCCACCCAGGCCGATATGCCCTGTTAACGTATCATCACCCGCTGGCACTTAACTACCCCAATCAATCGAGCAGACATCGGCAGCATCGTTGCCCTCTTTCCGCGTGCCTTTGAGAATACCGCGTGGCTTGGCAGACTTGGGACCTACCTTGTGCGTTCTGCGCGGACCTACCCTCGCAAAAGTCGGACCTCCCCGCCCTTTTTCTTACCTACCCAGACGCAGACACGTGTTGCTGGATGGGTACACGACCCGGCAACGCCATGCGTCTTTAGTTTCTCTCTGGTCTGTCGCGCAGACCAGACGGTCGTAGGTGAGGCGTTTGCTAATGGCGAAATACCTCATTACTAGCTTTCCAGCCATAAAGGTCAGGGTTTCACGTTTACATGGAGGAAAAAAATTCAGTTTAACGTACGAACCCCTTCATTTTGCAAGTGACGAATGCATACGAAGGAAGAAAATGATACCCTCGCAGACAAAGAATGCTGGCGGTATCGAGATCAGGACATCGCCAGGCTATCCTCACATCTCCAGTAGGACCACAATTAGCGGGCAAATGCTGTAGTCCTCTAACAGGCTTATCAAGTCCCGGCTGTCATGTGGCGCTCCTTGTATTGTACTTAATTATCTGCTGCACAGTCTACCACACGAGTGACAAGATGCGCAAACATTCATTTCCACGATGGCAGCGGCCTTATAGCCAAGCCTTCAGCTTTTTTAAACTGAAACTTTGACTCTACCTACAAATGTTTTCTGTAAATATGTACGAGGAAGGGGAGAATGGAGACAAGCACAGATGTAAAAACCAGGGCTGCTAGGGGCCATCCCTCACCACTCACTTTTAAGAGGGCAGTTTTGTCCAGACAAAAATTTGTTATTTAGACGCCATTATTGTCTTCAAAGCAAAGCCTGATTCTCCAGTGCAATTTTTTTATGTAGCTGCTACACACCTATCTAAAGTCATTAATAAAGGTGGGAAATTTAAAAATAAAGAAACGCAAAAAAAAATACAGAAAAAGGTAAACAGCAGAGAATAAACAAAAAAACAAACAGGCTGCAGATTGCCCAGTCTTTGTTGCCAACACAAAAAGGAAAGGAAAAAACCTCCAACCGTGCAGGGTCGTGATGCTTAAAGGAAAGGACACTAAACGCAGGGAACAGGTAGCATGCTAGATGGCGCTTATCCAAACTTGAAAAGATTCGGGCGCCTGGCTTAGATAACATTTGACAGCCAGTCTCCTAGCTTGATGGCACAATGTGGGCTCATAAAGTACACCCGAAGATTTGCGGATAGTCAAATTGCCCAAAGCAAAGGCAAGCCTTGCGCGCACAGAGAAAATTGAACGTCGGCTAAGACAGAGGAACTTGTACAGCACCAAGTATTTTTACCTGGCAAAGGACGACAGGTAAGGCTGTCACTCCCTACCTGCCAGTCCACCAGATCCGATGGCCAGGTGATTTATTTGTGGCAATCACCTATGTACAAAAAGTTTGTTTGTTTGTTGTTGTTGTTTGTTTGTTTTGTTTGGTTTTTTTATTTTTATTTTTTTTTTGCACCTAAACCGCCACAGACGTTATAGCCACGTCGGAAGACGTACAAACGAGGGTATTTCGTCAATCATTCAGCGCATGCGCAGTATCCAATGGTCGGTGGTTAAAGCGGATTCAGTAGCTTTTACTAAGACACATGAGTGTAAAGAGAAATGGTTAAAAAGATCCATGCTGTGTTATAAATTGCCGCAACAGTAAATTAAAGTTAGTTTTGCCTGCTTTCCAGATGGTAAATGCATAAAAAATTTGAAAAGACAAAAATTGAGCTTATGTTGTAAGCGATACGAAGAAAAAGTTCGTGCTGACAGCAAATTCGTATTTTCACACAAATGACAAATCAGCTAGCTCCCAACATTACATCGTGGGTATAACAGTGAGACACGAGCGTCACCGCGACGAGCAGAACAACTGCCTACAGTGTAAACTAGAACTTCTTCGCCAGACTTGGAGACAAGTGATATAACATATGCACGTTGCAGCGTCAGGCATTGAGTTCGAAATCACAGCGGGTAGAGGGAACAAGATACACACTAATAAATGTATTAATGATAACTATCCATAAAGCTGTCACACAATTGAAAGGGTGCTGCCCAAAACCGGGTCCGCTGGCGAGGTGTTGTTGCGGCCCTATGCTCCTCAAAGGAGCAACAAGGAATAAACTAAACTGTCACACAATTAATGTTGTTTTGCTACAGAGGCGAAACGTTGGAGAACCAGAAATGTGCAGAGTGATGTTTTGACTATTGCCTTTTAAATTTCACTGATACGTTCGCCAGATCCCATACAGAAAGAGAGCAATAAATAAAAAAATACTTTTCGCTACAGTATTTGACAAACTACCCTTCTACACCCCCACCCTTTCAGCACACACACACGAAAGAGGGTAAACAGAATTTTCCTAGCATTAAGAGGAGTCTGTCCGCATGTCATTAAGTGCATAAAATATAGAAAACACACTGAAATAATCGTTGTTCTCTCAAACCATCTATTTATGAAAAGCCTAAGCAATTATTAAATTAGTCTTATGGTTGTGTTGGTTAATAAAGGTGCTGTTCGTGGACACGTTACTGTGCATCTGTAGTTGGAATGAGTGAACACGATTTTTTTCGTCAAAACGCTCCACCTAATCATCTTCCTTTGTTTCCTCTACTCACTACCTAAACTTACTACTTCGGTAGGAGCAGGCAGCAGGAGTGGAGGCTGCTAAGAACTTCTCTTTGATTTAAACCGCTCTTTTTTGTTCTAATGATGCTCGCAGCAGACGCTCATAGTTAAACCTATAAACCAAGCCACGCACATATCCCTCTCTCCACACACACACCTTCTGGTTTGCGCGCGACATCATGAAAACTGCTAAATTCTGATTGGCTGTTGCCACAGGATACCGATCTAAACGAAAGACCGTCACTGACGGGGGGAGTGAGCGCGTGCAAAAGAAGCAGCACGTGACCTTTCAGACTTGATGCCAGTGCTGATAGGGTTACGTTTGTCTCCCTGCCCCTGTGAACATCCATCACCGTGACGAGGACAGTATCGGTCTCTGCCTTTCAGCACCGTGACGTCACCGCTCCCTACCGTTGGATACCTTGACGTGCTCTCTCTCACGATCGTTAGGGCTGGTCGCTTCAGGCAAGTTGGTCAGGTTTGCTGGGGCATTTTTCGCTTTTATTACCAGATGACACGGGGGCAGTAACGAGGACGAATAAATATACACATTGACAGGTATGCAAACAAATTCCAATTCTTGTCCCTATTTCAAAATGGCAATCCCCTCCTGTTGTTAATATATAGCAGCTGTTTCCAGTGCAACCTATAATTTACATATTTGTACAATAAACCTACTTGTAAGAATAAAGATATTATAATACTAGTAAAATACATATTCACTCATGTTATATAATCATTCCCAACCTTACTCAATCTGTTTGCTGTAGACACTGTAGACAGTCCATGTAATATACATATACACTGTAATTTCCGCAGAACATTTGTCATTGTCACTGGAAGTAGATGTGTACATGGCCATGGATTAGCAGAAAAACACGATCATACCGAATACACCACATACCTCTCGCCTCGACTCGATGCCCGCGGTTACGAGACTTCACGAGGGAAAGACCGATCTCGGGCAATATTTCATGACTTGCCAGCGTTCACCTAATTTGTCGCCCGCCCTTTGTTGCTGACAACCAACAAACCCCGAGCTTCGTCCTTCAGTCAGAGGAGCAAGAGATCACCAAGGCCAAGGCAAAAGGTTTTCAAGGGAGACACCGCGTCACAGACGGGCAAGAAAATGTCGTGCATGTCAGACGTCGCCGCCGATGAGGGCTCCGCTCCGTCATCCTAGCTTCGGTCCCCCGACTCCTCCTTGTCACTGTAAAGCTGCGGGTAGCTTCTTGGCCCCAGGGGTGGACAGGAGTGGCAAGGAAACCTTGCTGGCAATGATCACATTTTCAAAAGCAGGACACACCATTCGCCAAGCAGTTCAACACTCCTTACGGACAGGGGCGTGCTTTTCAAAAGTTTGCGGTTTAGAAGATTTGCTTTTTTTATTTTAAGTGACCCTTTTGTCTTGTCTGTCCACCAGACATAATCCACGTACCTATATTTGTTTGGCTGGTTAGACGGAAGCAAGGGTGTTGGTATTTACGAATCTACCAACATTGTTACCCACTAAAGCTTCACACTTCCCACCATACACTCACATGTTTTGTTCCTTCCGTAAAACCCGTTGGCTTCTAGGCAACAATTTTGCCTATTTTACTTGACCTCAGTTTGCAACAGATAACTATCTACTTTTTAAGCTCGTATTTACAAGTGGTAAACTACTTCATGTGCTGGGTCATTATACTGCTTTGTCTTTATTTCTCTAATAATTGTTCATCCTTCACTGAATCATTTGTGCAGATCTATGGGCTTATCGTGATCTTGTCCAGAACCACCAAGTTTTCTCTATACATGGCGCCTCTTTTCTACTATCGGCCTCAGGTCTTTCCACAGTGTGTTATCAGCATCAACTCCTCACGAAAGGGGAAAAAAAGCAAGGGAGACACCTCGACCAATATACATCAACCAGCTATCATAGTTACAGGCACAAAGAGCGGCACAGCAAACTACAGCTCAGTGGACAATAAATAAAGACAGCTACAGATTTCTGGGGTCAGACAAAAGCATCCACTTGACCTGACCTGACCCTATGGAGTCCCTGGAATTTTATAGTACTTTTGGACCGCCACGTATTCTGGAATACGTGCTAAAATGGACTGGCCCACAGCTTTGCCCTCCACTGAGTTGAAGTGTGGGTGGAGAAATCTCGTTCGTTCCTTGGTTCCCCCCATACAATCTCCCTCCTCTCTGACAGCAAAAGGTCAGTAGGTTTCAAAGCGTGAATCACTACTGCCTGTGGAGTTTGTGAAGGTGGGGCTGACCTAGCGTCTCCGCTTCTTTCAGATCGTCCACTTACACACCATATCCCGTAACCACATTTGCACACCTACAGCCGGACACAAGCGACGGTTTATAATAAAAGACGGAAGTGGGAAGGGACAGGACGGTGAGACTCAGTCCACGTGCTTACTCGACCACGCAGGTCGACAGCGTTTTTCAGCTCAAATTATTCGATTTATGATTGCTTTTTTAATAGTGATGTACACGATAATAAAATAGCGGATGTGTTGTTACACGAGCACTTAAACTATTTAGCCATTCCACTATTTAAACTCTTTATCAATGTGAGTGTGAAAAGCAAAATTACGTGTCCACAAGACAAGTGAGCGAGAAAGAATTATGTCTGGTTAGCTCCCCAAACACTGACCTATAACATCCACAATGCCCGTTGTACTGATGTAAACCCTACCTTCATCTCAACTATATTGCCCCTTACGCATAATAAAATGGTCCAGTGATTTAAGCAGGAAGCAACTCGACAAACCCTCGTAGAGGAATTCTAGCAGGTTTTTTTTTCTTTCTTTTTTCTTAAAGCACAAATCCAGGCGTTTCTCACAGCAACACGCACAGCCTGCACCAAGGCAATGTGCTGTTGTTTGACTGAGAGACAGGTCCTGTTATCGCGGGTAGGCGTCAAGACGTGAATGGGCGCTGGGATCCCTTCCGCACACAGGTTGTTGAGGTCGTCACAGCTTTCAAAAAAGCTACCTGCGCAAGACGCAGACCCAGCTGAGAGGCGCGTCGCCGCGTATGACTGGCGCCCGGGATCATCGCCTCCCGTCGCCGTCTGGCATTGTCGTCTGCTTTAGAGTTATTACCCTTGGTGCAGCGACAACGTACCTGCTAAAGACTGAATACACTATCGACAGCGTCATATTAGTAACAGTTATAGTCCTCGCATCCGGAGCCAATGGGCGACTTTAACTTTGGCTCGCCTGTACGCCCAAGAGGAAAACTCCGGCTTTAGCATTCAGTGGCGATTCAAATGAGAGAGTACGCACGCACACAGAGAGAGAGACAAGAGAGAGAATGAGTTACAGAGAAACAGCATGTCGTCCATAAATCTTACCCTAACGGTTGATTTGGGCCCCCAGAGCCAAGCGGGCCGCAGCACACACTGTATAGCCGTTAAGGCCTGGGGAAGTGGGGGAGACAGGGATAACTAATTTCCGCAATAAAAAAAACCGTACCGTTTGTTGACATTATCAGGAGTTGACGGCCGTGTAGTGGTGACTGTCTGGCCGTTGACGATGGCTTTTGGTCGATTGTTCTCGCCCCCACTATGCTGCTACTCTCCATACCCCGGGTAAAACAAAGCACATACCATCCATGCGCAGCTCAGCCCGTGAGTTGGGTAGCCTGTGCATGCGCATATAGTCAAGACGGCGGTGCGGTAAGAAAGCTGAAGAGTGTCCGAGACCAGCGTGGTCAAAAAGTGATAAAAACAAAGGACACTGATCAGAAAAAGGCAATCACTGGAAATGTGTACAGTGACCTTTATTTTGTGCATGTGGTTTTCGAACCAGACGACACGTAATTGGGGTTATGATGTTGGTGTCGGCCACCACCATTCATGATCTAGAAAGCACCAGGCATTGTGTACACGCCATATCTTGCACCATGCAGATGCTAGCAGCCGGCGCCCTACAGAAGTCGCCGCTAATCTGCTAATCACATATCTTCTTACGCGCTACGACAGGTCATCGGTTAATCCGCTATTTTTTCCCTTTATTTATTAGCACATCATTGGTCTGGAATCACAGCAAAGACCGCTTTCGAGTAATACTTTAATCTACCAGCAAGCTGGTTCTATGTGTGTGGTTCTGTTTGTGTGTATGCATATTGTTTGTGTATATGTGTGTGTGTGCGTGCGTGCAAGCGTAAGTAAATGAAACAGAAAGAGCGACAGCTATGTCCACACGCGAAGTAATGAAAGTCAAACAAACACTGAATAAGCTTATCTTTGACATCAGCACATTGTGTCTTTACACTAATATGCTTCCACAGTAACGACTTTCCTCATCCCTCATTCGGTCTCATTCTCCCATCTGAGGTAACTTGGGTAGCCAGGTAGGTCTAAAAATAGAGGTGAGCACTTTGTGGCCCTGAGGACCCTGTACAGATCACAGTATACCAGTAAGTTGGGGCGTCTTTGAAACAAGCTTCACGCTGCCACACAATGTATCGTAGGTCCCATGACTGTCTCGAGAACATTCCACCGAAGCCCACATTGGATTGCCATGGTCTCCGAACGCACCACAGTAATAGTTTGACTAGCTATTTGCAGCCTTACTTCTAAGTAAGTGAAACTACAGGAAACAAATTGCTTATCTTTCTCTTACTTAGATCATGTTTTGGACAAGACGTATCGATGACAAATGACCAAATTGATTAATCTCAGTGGGCAGTTATTACTCGGGAAATCTTCCCAGTTACGAAAAACGAAATAAAACAGAATATACTTGCATTATCCTGTTACAAGACAAGGATAATGCAAGTGGTGCATCATAGCAAAACAAAAACAAGTCTAAAACCATTGGAAAGGCACAGCAACAACATCAACCACGAGAACACGCGAACCAACAATTACATTATTTATTTCATTGTATTTTTTTTTTCTATTCGTCATCATCATGCATCCTCCATCCCATCCTTATTAAGTGGCTCGGTTTGCCAGATCCTATTTCACAACAATGCTGCCTGCGACAGGCATCCCCAGCAAATAGCTGGCATCACAAGTATTTGTGCCCTCGTCGACCGACAAAGCCGACAGATAAGCTGCTTGGCGGGCTTAAAGCACTCACATACACCAAGTCGCACGAGCAAACAGGTGTTAGCAGGCATTAAATGCAACTTACAGCTTCATTCACCATTATTCACATCTTTACTACTCGCTTAGTCTCGCACGCACACACATACACATATGCACGCTCGCAAAGGGAAGCGGAGAACCCGGATAAACCACGGGCGGCCAGCCCTGTAAACAGATGTCACATTCAAAGAGAGGTACATGTATATCGGAGCCGAGAAACGAACCAACCACACCCGCTTTTCCCACTGCGCCATCAGCCGTTCCAGTCCTCAGACAAGCACCTGATGTGCAGGTGGAAAGAGGAACTGACAGAAGCAGGGAGGATATGCATGTGCACAGTGACTAAATAATTGTGGACTCCTGTAATCAAACGAACTCTCACATAAATCTAACCGCACTTTTAAGTCGATTGCAGAAGCTGTGTATCGAAAAGAACGCATCCTGTGTACCCGGCGCAAAAAACGAACCAAAACTTTTTTTTCTTTCTCGCCTGTCATTCTTACGAACAAAGCGAACTCAAGCCAGCGGGTATTGCATACATAGGAAAGATTCCAGAACGCTGGTATTCTTGATTTGCTCTTCTACTGGGCTGCAAAAGGGCCTCGTGCTTATGATTACACCTCAAATATCACAAAGAACATATCTTTGTAGCATTTCCTGACGCGCCGGGGAGAGAACTCCTGTCGAAGCCAGTGCATGTACCTCCTCCCAACATCAAAAAGGCGTCAGGCACGAAATGAATTTCATTCGGTTCTTCGCACAACTGAATGGCAAGGTCAGCGAAGAAGGAAAAGCGACTGCTCAAAGACTGCCAGGAATTCACGCAGGAAACTTCCCGGGAAGGTCACGTGACGCACTCAACTCCCACAACAATGAACTCTGGCTTTACGGGCTGTAGGCCTGTACACCACATTCACCTGCCTTGTGTGTTTGCCGCCGCCTCTGGAACCGTTCTGCGGCAGCCAAAGAGCTAAAGCCACCAGGCCTCACCTTTGCAATAGCTACCCTCTGCGACTCCTTGTGTGTCAACTCCGGCTCTTTAAGTGTCAAGTCGTATTTTACTCCCAACATTCCTCGCATTTTGTTCCACTCCTCCATTTTTATTTTTATTTTATTTTACTTCGATTACTTTAGTAGTTTACTCTAAAATTTTAGCCCTTTATTTCAAACGCCTTCCTTGCATTGTTGCTAAATATTCAAAACAAAAAAGAATTTAAACGAACAGAATCGATCTAGCACATAACAAAGCGCAAACAAAATTTCAACTCGATCAATTCGATTTTTTAAATCGATTAGAAATTCGTAGGGCGGTAGAAAAGTTCTTGGAATAGCCTAAAAAAAAAAAAAAAAAAAAGTAAGACACACATGCTAGATAAGATATAGCAAGAAAGAATATTGCTCGAAACATTATCTGCCTTCTGGATATTGAGTTTTAAATATGCTTCAAATTACATTGATGTTTGCAAGAAGAAGAGACGAATTGGTAAGTTGTGAAAATGTGATATCCATTAGTTCATACTGTTACAGGTAATTACTCCTGTATGTGCAACCCCTCCCTTCCTCCCTCTCCCACTCTTTTCTCTCTCACTCTCTCTGTGCGTACACTGATGCACTATTCATACAACCCAGCAGATGCCTTGAATAATGACTGCGTGTCGATAACAAAAGAAAGCGAGTTTCCAGACAGGTAACAAAAGCGACCTCAGGAGAGTCGATGCAGCTAGTAGCAGTTTGGGGTTGAGGGGAGGGCGAGCCGAGCAAAGACAAGGGCTGCCTGCATGCAAGGGACACAATCTGCCAGTAATGCGAGCCCAAACAATCAGGATGGAGCAAAGTTTATACGCGGAGGAGTCTGGGGGACGGCCAGCCATAAAGGCGTACGGCGCGGCCCAACCTGTCAGCTTGTGTGCTCAGGTGTTCGCTTTGGGAATGGCGATACAGTCCAGCGACACCAAACGACTTCCCCGAACCGCCTACCTACTCCCTCCCACCCCACCCCCCACCTGCACACCCCGCCTTCCGGCCTGCGAAAGCTTTCTTTCTCGTCAACAGACTCTCGTCTTCTTGCGACTCAGCCACCAACTGTCTCCTGCCCCCCTGGAGCACTTTATTAATTGCTAAACATCATCATGGTGTCGTCTGCCGCCAGTTTAGCCCACTATTTGAGCTGTTTATGTGACGTCATCAAAACATGTGTAGGGGACAGCTAGCCTCCGAGCTACTCGTCGTTACTGAAACGGTATCAACCATACGACTGATTTTGCTAGGTTTTCATGCCTGGACACCGATGCGACAATGAAGTGCGGGTGTACTCCACAAACATGCACTGCCTTAAATTTACCAGACTTCAACACAGAAACAAAAGCACGTTTGATTTAACTGTTGCAGACAATGGAGTTACCACTCGATCGGCTGTTGTCAGTGTGACGCTTGCAAACACCTACCATTATCATGGAGAACATAAATTTACTGACACTGCCAAAATAGTGTATTTTATGCTGGCTCGTGAAGACTTTCTCCTGGCATTTTTATTTGTCACACTCTCAGCATACACTATATGTACAAATTATATTGATTATAAATACATTTCCCCCCACCAAAGTGATAAAAAAAAAAAAGACTTTACTCTATATCTACCTGCAGAATTGATTGAGGTCTGGTGTTGCAGCAATAGTCCATGTAATTACACACACATTACCAAAAGAATGATTTTAAAATTGCTTATGAGAAACGTACAGTATAAAAATCGTGTGCTATTTTTTAATTTCAACTTAATCGTTTTTTTGTTTTTTTTTTTTTTTTTTACTACAGCAAGCGGAACCCGTTAAGAGCACTAGTGTAGCTATTTAGATGTCTATCTAGCTTCTGACCCAGTCGGAATACAATCAACCAGCCATACGATGAGGTCTATCAGCCTTTAAAATCAAACTACAATGAAGCTCAACGTATTTTATGGCAGAAAGTATTTCCCACTTTAATTTGGATAATACCTTAAGAGGAATTCAGCAATATAATGCATAAAGCAACTCCTTGTAGTTCCCTGATTAATTTTCTTGGATTTTTTTCAATGAATTATTGCTCATATTAAAAAAAAACCACATTCGATTTGGTATTCTTTTAAAGGTACACAAGAACCACATACTCTTGCAACAAATATTTCAGAAGGGAATCTACAAATATATACTTAAACTAAAACCAGCAAAGTCATATTTATACTGAAGACAGTAGAAGTAGAACAGGCTCAATAAAACAACGTACATGTATGTGCTTAAAATAATTGTTTCATTACTCAAACACTACATAAATAACTGTTCTCAATTAATTCTAACATGCAGATGTTCATGGCTTACTTTATCAGTGTAAATATCACAAAACATTACTAATTTGTGAGGACTAGAGTCAATGCCAGCTGCCAGTCGAGAACTGCAGTAGGTTTTGTTCACGCTAGTCTGCAACCGTAGGACCTTCATTTGCGTGGTGCAACAGCTCGATGGATCTAGCTGTAGTTGCTGTATGAGTGTCACGTCTACTTTTTTCCTTTTCTTGATAGTTCAAAAAACTGACCCGAATTCATTACTCTGCACCAATTATAGTAATTTTTCATTCACCAGCTTCTTTTTTATTTCCTATTTTTCTTTCTTTCCCACTGCTTTGCATTTTCCAAGCCACAGCGTGACACGATATTGCGGCATGCAGGCGATCTGCAACCTACAAGAACCTACAGTCCTTTGCAAACGTGCAGTTCCATTCATTATTAAAAAAAACAAAAACAGGGGGGATCCAAAAGTCCAATAAAACAAAACTGTTGACGTGGTAACGCGCACTGCACCAAGCACCACTTCCCCAAAACTCTCCACTGGCCTGCTACCGCAAACAGCGTCCACCATGCTTGTCCATGTCTGCGAAAACTACCCGGCCTAACTACAATGTGAAAGTCTAGCCCTACCCCTAACTGCACCCCTGCAGCCACCATCCCTCACCGTTCGCACGCACATAGGTGGCCTGATGAGGGCAGAGAGAAGTACCTATACTAGCCACAGTCCCCGCCAGCCGTCAGACGATATCAGATACAGTGTGTACACACAAGCACGGGCAGTTTGTGCGCCAGTTTGAACCACCACGTGCCTGTGTCGGCGCGATCCGCAGGTATTCTCAACCCCCACCCCACTATGCCTCACAGGTGCACCATCTACGATCCTGCTATAAAGAGCGGGTCAAGCGCTGGCCTTGTCTTCCGTTTCCGAACGGTGAACGAGGTGAACGAGGGGAGCGACGCAGCGTAGCCAGCATTGTGGCTGGAGGCCACGCCATCAAGCAGCTAACCCTATTTTTTAATTTGCACGTGTCTCTACAAGAGACTAGAGACACGTGGCTGGAACGTTGTGGGTAACAGACGAAGGCCAAATCTTGGCGGTATTATCAAATCAACAGACGGTATCAAAAGTCACACAAATTGGTAGCATTCGAAGTGGTGTTTGGTGTTTCACGCCTAACCAGCAACTAAGGCTTTATCACGGCAAACAGATGCCACATGCAGAAAGAACAGCGTGCCTGAGATGAGATCTGAACGCAGGACAACCAATCCCCACTGTATCCCTTACTCGGGAGGTGCCAACCGTTGAGCCACTGGATCGCACGGTTCAAAGTGTTCAAGTATATAATACAGAAGCAATGTATAATAACAGTTATAAAGGGTTGAGGCGATTAATAAGGTAAAAAGCAAGCATTAATAACAAGTCAATAATAAAAAATCATCAACAACAGTAATTGAAAAGTGAGTTTTGTCCAGTCTTGATCGAAAACTGCTCAGGCGTGTGTATGTGTGCGCATGCGTGCGTGTGGCAAGGAATGAGTGCGTGGCACAACTAGTGGCAGGGGGAAGGGACTTGGCATCAGTGCACGTCAGATAAACAGACAAGAAACGTTAACAACGCGATATCAGTTTAGCCGTTTAGCGGCGGCGGAGAGGTGGATAAAGGTGGCTTAACGTGGATTACACCTATCCAGGTGCCAAGCTCATTATCTGTTGTGGCCGTGGCACCTTTTGACCCACCTTATGCTACAAAGCCAAGCTTTCGTTTAAAATTGCCAGCTTTACTGTGTTATCGACTCTTATTGAAAGAACTATACTTTTTCAGATGTCTACTAAAAAATCTATTTCCACTCCTTTTTTTAACAATTAAACATTTTCGTCCGAGATATCATTGTCCCTGAATAATGTCCAACGATAAAAGCGAGTGAAATTTAAATGGTTATTCGAGTTTAAAAACTCGAGCAATGTAAACACGACACAAATGTGCATCAAAAGAACAAAAATAAACGTTTCTATGAACGGTAGTATTCCGCATGCACCCCACCATCCACAACCTTTTTTCGCGCAAGGGATCGCTCTCTCACCCAGCTGTGTTTTTCCATTTAAGCATTTAACGGATGTCTGTTTCAGGAAGCATTAGACGGTCAAAGAGAAAACAAGAAGAGATCAGCGCCACTAGACGTATTGTTGATTTGCCACTATAGTTAATGAAGCCACGATAGGTGAGAAATTAATCAGGGGCCGCAACAGGACCAAGTGGGGAAGTGGCGTCCCTTGCCGTACACTGTCAAAGTGTGTCTGCGATACATTAGCCCAGACATTGCCAGTGCGCAACTTACCTGGAAGTTCAAAGTAGTTTCTCCCGCATGCCACACCCTCCAGCTCCTGTCACCATACACGGGAGATAACTTTCCTTTATATTTTCTCATGTTAGTAAAATCGTCACAAACGGCGATGTTTTAGTCACATTGGAATTAATTTTTCCTCTGGTTATTCTGTTTGAGGCAGACAAGATTCTGTTTCCTTTTTGAATCTCTGAACTATTCAGAAATGTGGGTGCCGAGGACACAAAAACAATGAATACACAAACTTCAAACTGCTAAATTACTAGTAATGACGGAACTGCTCTAAACATTTAAAAAAAAAAACTGATTTCATCCAGTTATTTACTTTATCGCATTGGATGCTATTATCCAACCAAAGCATCACGCTAAGATAATTTCATACTCTACAAACAAAAGGAATTCCTTCGCTCGCAATGTGTGGCCTGTGTATCATTGCAGTCGCAGCTAAATCCTTTACAGCCGGTTTACGGCTGAATTCCAAGCACGCTGCACAGCTGAGTAATTAAATCGACTTCTTCCTGCTACGACTACATAGCACCAACGGGACCTTGTGGGAGTTTTGTTTTTTTTAATCTCCAGAAAGCCGTGCACTAACCGAAACCCTGGCCATGCATACCTTGCACAGGTGCAGCAGGCAGCGCCGAGAATGTGTCCCAGTGAGGGACGTCCCTCTTTTGTCAAGCGTGCCAGTGTGATGGAGTGTAGCTGGTGGCCGGAGGGGGGACCAGTGCAACAACCTGTGACAGATGCCCAGCTTCACGTTGCGATGTGTTTATTGTGCAGTGCCGACAAACAACATACCCCCAACCACCACCACCCCTAAACAGCCACAACACCAACACTGGCAAGACGTGCCGCGTTTGCCAAAACCACTTTTTACTTCTCTCTCCTAACTTGGCGCACAAGAATCGTCTTTCTTTCATGCGCCAACAAAGCGCCGCCTTGGCCAGACCATTCCGTACGCCTCCCTTCGATTAACGAAATGACAACTGGGTAAATGGTAAATATTGGTAAAAGGTTGAGCCTTGGGAAATATGATCTCCTCGCCCACTCAACGAAATAAACACAGACTTCGCATGGATTACCAGAGTGAAAAACCAGTAACCTTAGGACTATAGCCGCTGTCAAAATCTGAAGCAGGTGTGGCTTTGCGACCATTTTGTGTCCGATCAGTCAGCACTTTTCTACATCAGTTACATACTGTTTTGCGCACACACGCGCGTTCACACACACACACACCTCTGTGTTCACTGTAGGCTAGTATGTATGCACAAACACACACATGATTAATTATACATAAATTATTATATTAAACTACTATAGCGCCATCTCCTAGCCGTATGGAGCTTTACATAGAATGACACACATGCTAAGTAAGTTAATGGAATGCCAGTTTGTTATTCTGAAAATAAAATCCCGTTTTTGGACCTTGACGCTGATGAGTCACAATTTATACCTACGGATCTTCTTATATGGTGTGTGTGTGTGCACGCTTGCATTATGGCTGATGTAACCCACAATAAACGTCTTGTTATCCCACTGCACGCGCGCACACACACACACAGATGAAGAGTGGACCGAGGGTTTAGGTGATGACCTTGATTTCTCAAGTGATGATATGGGCTCCCCACCCACCCACAACTGACCTCTTGCGTTTTCCTCGTGCTCAGTCACTGCGGAGACGACCGGCCTGACATGGCATTGCGCTCACTCAAACCTCTCCTATCACCTTCTCACCCCCACCAGGGCATCGTGGCGGTCGCACTGGTTCCGTTCTCTGCGACAAGCACCCCGGCCCTTTAAAACTAAATCGCACGCAAGCTTCCTCTTGTCGACCATGCTTGACTCTGAGCGCAATGGGGTCTGTATTTACAGACTCCGGATAATCCTGGCTGCCTTTCGGCCGCCGTGGCTTGTTGACACAGGCAAATACTAGCGGTTGTCTGAGGGACCGCGGGAGCGTGGGGCCCCCGTATTGAGGCGGACTGTCGGCAAACAGCCACTGCGCCCTAGCTGGCTAGCGCGCCCAAACACCATTGTTCACTTAGCAGAGACTGATCGCCAAAAGGTCCCCGAGAAGGTGCTGGTAGAAGGGGCGTGGTGGAGGCTTGAGATGCACCATGACTTTTTACAAAAGTGAACTCCTCTCTCTATTTGAAGGAGTGGGAAACTAGCAGCAAGGCTCGTAAGTCCTTAATTCCACATGTGCCGATGAACACAAAGGAAAATTTGCTTACAATGTTGCTGCTAATGATGGTGCGATATAATCTGCAAAACAGCCAGTTTATTGTCCTAGATACCGACGTCGATACCTCACATTGAAATACCAGCATTGATTGATGCATCATGCAAGACTTGTCTTTCAATTTACCAAAAATATTATCTTTTCGTCAACATTGTTTTCTTTATCAAGTCATTGGTGAGTATATTGCATGTGCACTTTATTTACATGATTCACTTAGACCAAAGGATATGAAGATTACAAGTCTCTGCAGCCACTCTCTAGTGCACATCCCCTACCCTCGCTCCTGTGTCCTGCCGTCGTAAGGTCAACGTGGACAATTTCCAACTCAACTAGAATATGCTACAATTGCAGATGAAATCCGAGAACACTACAAACGCTGCCTCGCGAAAGAAATGAAAGTCTCGACGAAAGCTTCTTTCGTGAATTTGATAAGTGCTAAAAAGCATCACGGAATAGTTTTATTTATTAATATGTTCGCATGCATGCGTGCGTGCACACACAATTATACTTTTCTTTGAATTTGTTGAGAAGAACGTGGCGTTCAAACGCATTGGCACGTAAGACCCACTCATCCACTGCTGTCGTGTCAATGCCGTGCACTGAAAGTCACACAGGTCTCGTCGCAACCCTATACCTGACCTTTGCCCAGCTCGCCCAAAAGTTTGTCTCAACACCCCCGCCTAAAACGCTTCTGCTACCCTAACCAGCTTCAGTACACACCCCGCCCGCAAATATACACAAACATCTCCACCGGTGTAAGAGATACCTTGGCGCGCCGAAAAATAAATGAAACATTACCCATGGGTGCACATGTCGTCATGCAGCACGCTGACATTCATGCGCGCGTGTGAGTGGCCCAACGCACCTACCCTGATGTGTCTACATGAGGAACCGACCGCAATTCGAAAGCTTTGTCACACAGGTTCCCATCTCACAAGTGGCACGGGTATATTAGTCACACTGGGTGCATTGACGGTGTCTGTTGGAAGTTGAAGCAGAGCGGTTTTTGTTTTTTTGTTTTTTTATTTTTTTCCCTTCAATCGTGCAATCCTGGGATAGCTTTAATGACCATACGAATATTTTAATGCAGCCAAAATTTCTTCTGTGCAAGGGCGGAAGGGTAGTCCCCAGAGCAGGCTGAAAGAGAGAAAAGTACAGGAAAGGAAAACTACACAGACTATAAAAGCCGGAGCCAGTCGTGACGGACGCCTTGCTGGTGTCTGAACAAGATGATGGCCAAAGACGACTGTGGACAAGGCCTGAGGACGACAGTGACGACGACACTAGATATTTTTACACCCCCACCCCATCTCCAGCCAACCTGATACCTGCAGGATGTCAAAATGCATCGCTGCTATTCCGTCCAACCTCCACCCCACGAGCTTCACAAGCCTCAAAGGAAAATCCATTCGAAACGAATTTCTTTCAGTCTACCGGTGTTGAGAAAAGCAGGAGGGTTGGATGGTGGTGGTGCTGGTGGTGGTGGTGGTGGGGTAGTGTAGGGACCTCAAGCGCGCCAACTGTCGCCGTGGCCTGTAGCCGGCCCGTGCGGCAGGCGAGTTGGGATGGGCGGTGTTCTCCGGCCGCGCGTGAGAATGTTGACAAGGGCCTATTGGCTGTGAGTTTACAGACGCTGCCCATGCACAAGTTAAAGCCATCGTTACCATTGACAGTTGGCTGACAGCATTCGACGTGCAAACAGACATAACTCCCTCTGTCTACAGGACGATGGTGACCGTGGCGTGGCCCCTTGCTCGCTCGCTCCCAAGAAAACATCATGGAGAGTCGGCGATGGAGAAGTCGGCGTTAAGACACTTGTAGGGGAGACAAGTCACGTCCGGACGGAGTGAAGAATGAAGGAGACAGCATAAAGGGGACACCTTTGCTAGTTCAGCCCAAATTTAGCAACACATAAAAATGCGTGTGAGCGTGCGCGCGCGCGTTCACACGCGACGTCTGCATGTCTGAGGTCACCTTCGACCCATGGTAACAAAAATATTCAATCTCTTGAAAGTAAAGTGAAACGGCGAGTGCACATATTTATAGGTGCCATCAGGACAGACTGAATAATCTGACATCAAAACTAAAACTGTTACAAAACGCTGTATTATGATTATTACCATCATATCACAGGATATTTGATCTGATTTCTCACACTCCAATTTTACTACTCTTCACTTTATTTCTTTGTTAGTTAAACCAAGCAACTGACGTCTGAAGTTCGGACTTAAGAGTTTAATTAACCTCCCGTCAATAAACTATCTTAAACCCACTTACCATAAATAGCAACCGAAGGGCTGCAGGTAATTCCTGGTGGTCCAGCAGGTAAAAAGAATAAGGCAGGCAACAAAGCCGAGCACAGAGAAGCAAGCATATCTTAGGAGGGAGACATACTTTGATCGCTGTGAACCATCCTATCATTCTCGCCTCATTGCCCTTGAGTCGTGCTCTCTCCCCCTTTCCCCGCTCAGTCCGCTGTGCCAGCCAACTGGCGACAAAAGCAGTAGTAAGCACGCGCCTGTAGCCTCCCTAGCAGACGACTTCGTGCCGGTGGGGGATGGGGGAAGTTAAGGACAAGGATAGGGACGATGACGGATGCACGCGACTCTGGGAGGAAGCTGGTGGGTGGGAATGTTAATGAACACAACTGACAAAGACAAACAGCGACTGGCCGATAAACACGGACAGATAATCAACTACCGCCGAGAAAAGTTAAAAACAAGGAAGGCTGTCTTTTTCTCTTTACCCACCCGGCTACCTCCGCGCCCTACTTTCTTTAACCTCTTTAATCGTTCTCCCTTCTTGCATGTCCTGCTTGACAACCCATCAACGTATCATCACCATCGTCTACAAACAACCTGCTGGTCGTTTATTTAGTGCCTTCCGACATTTCACTACAGCAGTTATGGCTGAGTACCTAGGGTACACAAATAGAACGACACTAAATAAACGTTAGGGCCCCTTTATGAGACAGGTTCATAAGATGAACGAGGGTCCTTTTGCCGGATGATTATTTTTATTGAAGAAAAATCAAAGGTAACGAAGGCAGATACAAGACAAAACGATGTACCTCTAAAAAATATCGGCGAATCGTTTACAGTGACCTGCATAAAATATTTACAGGATATCAGTGCAGAATAACGGAATAATGCGAGCAGGTCCTTTAAATAAGGGCAAGAAGGCAACATACACAAAATACCTCTTATCTATTTTCCCTCCTCTAAACCAGCATCACTGCTGAATAAAAGAAATAAAAAAAAATATTTTTTTCGTAAGCAAATTTTAATGTCGCGCAAGATATCGGAAACTTCAAAGTTAAATAATGCTTTCCTTATTGGGACAAAGGGAAAATGTAAATGTCTGTCACTAGCGCGGTTGACAGTGCCTCAACATACGACAAATACTTAATCCTTCAGGTTATGAGGACTACCTCAATCAATCAGCAAGTAAACAATTCTTAAAAGGGTAAGGTGAAGGGTACATTGTAGGCAACCTGCCTGTCGCCTCCGCTAGCAGGAAACAAAATGTCGCTTGCTGGTGCTGTGGCGACGGGAAAGGACCGAATCCAGAGAGTGAAGGCCGGAGGTGATTCATGCAGGAGGATTAAGCTTGTCAGTGGAGCGGTGCGGAGAGTGATGGTGTGAGCTTCGCACCGACAGGACAGTGGGTGCGCACTACAGCTCCCAGCCAAACCTCGGATATCTGGTCATTTCAACTCCCACTGTCAGCTTGAACCACCTTGGCTTACAGCGTCAGGTGCAGGTGAAGAGGAAGCGGGGAGGTGGGGGATTCAAGCCCCGAACTGGTTAGCTGAGTTTAACGCTCGGTTCGAGAGTTAACACTGTAGTGTGTGTACCCTCGCCAGGCTGTACGTTCACACCACTTTTGCTTTAATCTAGCCTTTCCGGAATATGATAAAGAGTCTAAGTGTCAACAAAAGCAATAACTCATTCTTGTCGACTATTTAAAACATGTATTACTAAAAAAATGAATTCCCCTGTATATCAATGTGAATAAGAAGGATACCCTGAACTATAATGCTAAACAAGTCAGTATCGCTACATGAATCCAACTGTTCAAGTTCACCTTTTCCCATGTAGGGAATTATTGCATCTGGATAATATAAGACTAAATGCCATGTAAGGCAAGACAATACACAGCGGCTGCCGTGTGGAACATTGGCGGTCCTGTAACCGAGTGACACGCGACGACCTTCACCTTTCATGGCGGCTTGTGAAGTGTCTATCCTGTCGTTCTTTGGAGCCTCGCGCAAATTTTCTGGTGCATGACTTGTAGATGTGTCTTGTGTAGGCGTGCAGGACAGATGAGATAGACACACACAAAATGAGATTCGCGAAGACACGAAAACTGCGGATAGGGGGTGGAGAGGAAAGGAAAGAAAGAGGACTAAAGTATTCCACGCTATTTCCGTACATTTCTGCTAAACGGATGCTCTTCATACTATGCTCTGACATACACAGTCCCTTAATGTTTGGTATCTTTATAACACCTGCCATGCAGAAGTCCATGTGCTAACGAACTAAAAACATCTGTTCTCGAGAAATCTCCAGGGAAAAGCAAGACTCAATGTTGTTGACGTGAGGAACTTCACATCGAGAGTAACAAGCATGCTGCCCACGTGATCTGTAGCCATCCGCCGGTTTCCGCGTTCCTGCGACTCACCGCCATGACACAACTTCACCCCACATCTGCACCGCCACTGGCAAACGCAACGACATAAAACTATTTTTATACCGCAGTTGAGAAAGCCATTTTTTCTTTCTTTGAAGCAATTTGGGAAAGAACATAACAAGCCTGCAGGCTTGGAGTTCTCTCTCTGCGAGCAGATGCGTCTTCTGGCAAAAGAACGTTGTCATGAATGTCTTCGCGTTTATTTTGACGGCAAAAGTGACATGCAGGAAAAGAGCAGCACGAGGTTTATCTTACACGATACACTTGTAAACAGTAGTCTTTTTTTAGGAATAGGTGCACTCGGTTGACTCTACAGATGAACTCCCCGAGTGCAACCAGCAGCAAAAAAAAAAAAAAAAAAAAAAGACAATTAAAAAAACTGTCCAATGCCATTCCTCCAGAATGTCGGGTACCGCTGGCGGCTGCACGGTTATCGACTCCACCACTAGCCCGACATTAACAAAGACGGCTAGATATGATGAATGTCAAAGCTTTGTAGTGAACAAACTGCTTCAGGTCTTTGTATTTAGTGGTTTAACACAATGGGTTTGAGACAATTCTTCCAAATTTCATTTCCAGACAGAACTTCATTCATATGAACACAAAGAGAGAGAGAGAGAACTTGTGTAGCTTACAGATGCCACCTGCTGTGACTGTATGCAAGAAAAAGTTACCTCAATGCTTAAAAGCATTTCAAACCCAAAAATCAGAAGACTAGTTACGAGAAGATTTCAAACGTTAGCCTTACCTCCCTTTACCAAATGTATGAGATCTTGGTGAAAAGTGTTGTTGTTGTTGTTGTTGTTGTTGTTCTTCTTCTTCTTCTTCTTCTTCTTCTTCTTCACACCGATTTTGTACAGCGCGCTTATTTGTGTAGCTACATTGGTGCTAAGCTCAAAGTGCCTGAATTCAGTGAGCAAGACATTTAGCACTAAACCAGGGGTGGGAAACGTCTGTCCCGCAGACCGCATAAGGTTCGCAAAATGATTTCTCCCAAAACAACCGCAGGCAGAACTAGAAAGTCAGTAAGCTTGGAGATGTACAGACAAGTACGTGACTGGACAGACACATGTTTCTCATCGCTTTGCTGTGTCGCGTGCCCTGATGTCTGGGACGGAATAACCATATGCATGCGCATAAAGACAAAATGCATCACCGCAGTTACAATTAGCTGGCAGTGAAGAGACTAGACAAAACCTAGACGAGTAAAAAAAAAGGGAGAGTTGTCCAGTTTCTTATACTTGAAGACGATATACTTTTAAAACTGGTCTCGTTAACATTCGCTGTCCTTGTCCAGTCTCTTACCTGCCCGCGAAACCTCATCACCATACGCATTTATTGTGCAGACGAAACACAGAGCGGCAATGAACTTTGTTTTTATGCGAATGCGTAGACCACACCAAGACATTTATTCCATCCCAGACATGCGACACACTAAACTATAAACAGTTTAGGTCAAAGTTCTTTCTCTCTCACACACACACATGCCTGCATGACCTGCCAATAGACTAGAGTCACTAGACCCACTGCACGCCTACGTGGTTCCTTCTGCCCGGAACGCGGCTATTGAAGGGAGCTAATTAGTGAGGAGGTCGACAATGCGTCACAAAGGGACCGTAATCCTTTCATGTTGCTGGATTATCTCCCTTCAAAGCTGCGGGGGTTCTTTGGCGTTCCTGTCCGAAGACATCCTCGGTTCGACCTGGTGTCCGTACCTGCGAGGTATGAGAAGATCAAGCGGGAGTTTGATTCCCTCCCCTTCTTTGTCTCACTGGCCTCCTACAGTCTCGACCATTGACCTTATGACTGGCAATGCTGAAAATAATGGACTCATGCGTGCCGTAGTCAGTCAACCTGATCGTGTTGGGAGCTGGTCCTCTTCTGACCCTGCGCAAAGACTAACACTGCGCGGCGTGTTCCATATTTCGCGCAACACTGCTTTCGTTAGTCTCACGGACATACTAACCGTATTTTCGATGTTAAAAAAATACTATATATATTTTAATTTATCATGCCTCCAGTGCAAGGTTCGCAATCTTTATTTCCACACTCGTCCTCAGAGATATTTGCTTGCTCTTTACTGTTACTAACATGACTACAAGACTGTAGTCTGGAAATTTCAGTATTCATTGTCTGCAAAAAGGTCTGCTTGTGCTCGCTCAACCCCCTTTGCCACAATGAGTCTTAACATAACTTTATTGTGCTACCCATTTGATCTCTTTCTAAGCCGGGTCCGTGACAGTGCTCAAGAGTTTTACTATCTATGTGACAATATGACGGCCAATTGGACAGCACAATGACCAGGAATTACAGCTTTAGCAATGGGCGAAGTGGGACAGCACAATGAAGACGAATTACACCTTCGGCGATACGATCCCCCTCCTCGACTCCCGGCTCCTGATCACAAGCCAGTTTACTGGTTGACAGTACAAAGCAGATTACCTTTAGTGATTGGTATCGCATTCTGTTTCCAATGCTGTTCTTTCGAAGATTTTCCTTTAGCCTTTTTTGAATTATAATGTCAAGGATATTGAGTCTAGTATTTCTGGACAAACACTGAGCGCGAGCTACTTTACGACAGACTACAAAAGTCTCCTATCATTTCCTTATGACCTAACGAACACGGAAAGCAAAAAATACGCCCAATTAAGCGCGCGCGTGCACACACAGACACATACTGTTGCTACGAACGGTGACCGCGACAGGTTCACAACAGCAACCGTTCCTGCAATAAGGATTCCTTGGAGTGCAAAAGCAGACAATGTGTTGCACCGCCTGACATTTGTGGAGGCGATATATCAGCAGTGTGAGATTTAACAGAGTAGATACCACAAGGATATCCTCGCGGCCATTGTAGATTCCGGCAGGGTTTGTGGTCAGCACCCAACGCACTGTTATCGGCCGACATTTATGTGGCAACATGCACCGTCGCCTGCGAAACCTCGTACGTCAGGGACGAGAGGAGTGAGAGGGTGGGGTGTTTCATATGCACGCGGCCAGTCCTGCGCTGTGTGTAAGGGCTACGCTCAGGTGTGAATGGTGTGAGTACGTAATACCTGCATGCTCAGGTGTGAATGGTGCTAGAGGACGTGACACATATACACGAGCATCTCTCTAGTGCTGGGTTTTTATTGCAAATCAAGATCTGCGAGACTGGACCTCAGCACATTTCTATGTTTTCTTTGCCTCATCACAGTCAGTTTCCTTTAAAAGCAAAATGACTAGTAATTTGGGGGAAGGGAAGATGAAAAGAAACCCCATCAGCAGATACTGGATGTCGTGTGTATGCCAGAGCTCCAGGTCGTCGCTCCAGATCACTGTCCGGAATGCGGCCCTCGGTTCGCTCGTTTTCACGTCTTTCCAGAGCTGGCCGCTGCGCTGGTGCTGGTCTGGCTAATGCCAGCAATTTGGTTTTATCTTGTCAACTGATTACTGGCGCTGCTTTATGGGCGCGGAGACATCGGTGGCCACGAGGGAGCCACACAGTCGCAAACTGCGGAGAAGAATTATCTTAAGTCTTAAATAAGCAGCCCAACGATAGAGGGAGCAGGCTGGTGAAAAGAGGAAACACATTAAGATACTCTAGGCCGCCAGGCAAAGGACAATGTTTATGATACTGCGCCGTCATTTGCTTTCAAATTGACAGGTATCACCAGCCAAAGGTTAGAGGTAAGATGCGAAAATGATAAAATGAGTATCGGAATTGTAACGAAAGAAGAGATGGACTCTTGTGAAAGAGACAGAGAGAAAGAGAGGACAGGAGTGAAGTGAAGAATTGTGGAAGATGGTCGCAAGGCCAGGGTTTTCTACAAGGTGAGTGCCGGGCTTTGAAATGACAAGCACATGAGTCACGTAATGTTAGCCTGCACGCCAACTGGAGATGAACGAGCAGGAGTCAGGCGAGGACAGAAAACATGCATACAGAATGCGGCCAGCGGCAAGCACGGCTCATTGTGCTTGCACCGTCAGCCACAGACGGGCGGCCTGCAGACAAATTGCCAGCTTTACCCTGCATGACAAATCCACCTAAGATACCTATCGTTTTTCAAGTTTCAACTACGTCTATAATAGCCTCTGCAACCAAGAAACCAGCCAGAAGATTATTCAATTCATGTTGTGGTTTTACGATAGATTAAAGTGAGGAGAAGGAAAAGAAAGAGAGAACACAAGGGGCAGATTTCCCAACCCGAGCGCTAGCCCCAATGTCGAATTATGTAGACAATCGTCAAACAAGGCCGGCGGAGTATGTATGGGGGAGGGAAAAGGGATCCAATGAAACCAACAATATTCCCCCACCAACAGGTTGCAGCCTAAGCACGTATTTCGTACATCAAGATTATCAAAAACTCATCTCGTCATTCAACAAGCAGCACAAAAGCCAATCCTACCGCCCAGGTGGAATGTCTTTCTGTGTGTGTGTATCCTAAAATCAAATGCAATGTCGACTAGTGAGTGCTCTGTGGCCTCGCAAGACGAAGGTACCCGCGGGGTATGGCGAGATTAAAAACACACAGTCGCGTGGCAGCATCAGAGTTCCAACATGCCAAGATGTTGGGGGAAAGGAAGATGGAGGAACATTTCCTAACTGCTGCATGTTAAGAATAAATGTAAGAGCTGCGACACTTCCACTTAAATGACAACCGCCGTACCTTTAATACAACTTAAAACAGGAAGAGGCTCGTGAAGGCATTGCCTTCTCTTGCCTGTCCAAGTGTGCGAGGAGGCATTTCTGGCATGGAGCATCTGGCAGCTTTAATTACAGGTTAGGATGGGACTCAGTTCTCGTTCAATCCATTATCAAGCATTAGCAGACACACGGGTAGGATGTAGGAGGTGTGCTCTCCGGATCCGGGTATACATCATCTGCGCCATGATTGCTTGACCGGCTAAAGCAGGGAAGGGCACTGAATTTTTTCCTTAGATTAGTTGGAGAGGGAGGGGGGGTGGGGGATGGAGGCAATTGCGTACTGTAAGTCTTAGGCCGAGTCAAGAAGACTCTCGCTTCAGGGAAAACCTGGTTAGCCCCACAGCGGGCTGGGGCTGCCCTGCAGGTTGTTAGTTCGTGCAGGTGGCTCTGTTCCTTTCTTTCGTTTGTGTTTATATTGTTTGCGTGCATCTGCAGTAGCTGCGGAAAGTAAGATTAACTTTTAGATGAAAAGCTCTCTATGTTGTCATCTTCATTACAGTCACGATAGTTGGGTTTGCTTTGGCAGGAAATTGAGTTTCTGTTAAAGGTTGCATGGGGGAGAATTATAACCACGGGCCGTTGCAACCCTACAGATAATGCGCTTCTTATCACGCCGTGTTTGGGACAGGTGGACGGGTCCATTCCCAGAAAGGGCGGCCAGCTGCTTGGTGTGAGAGGTGTAGGGGAGGATGTGAGGTTCAAAGTTCGTTTACCTGGACAGAGCGGGAGATGGCCGAAGAACATGATTCCTTCTACTCTCATCCGTTACGTGCTTTGTGTTGGTGTCCCTCGACTTGTACCGTCTGCAGGAGGGCCTTTCGACGCCCAGCGAGGTGAGCAACTGATTCACCCGTTACCTGTTTCCAGACGGTGCGTCACCTAATCTGGACTGCTGGGATGATTGTTTACCCGCTGTTTTTTCTGCCGGGACCTGTTTAAAAGCTTTTGGATATATGCTTTGTTGTCGGTGTGATCCTTTCCCCCACCTCACCTCGGACAGGGTCAGAACCGTCGTCCACTGTGATGTGTGCAAGCAATGACCGTGAGTTCACCTAAGCTCGCTAATGACTGTCTTTCCAAGCTTCCCATATTCCTTTTTCTATATCCCGTAAACGCATTACCGGAGATTTCAGTAATTAGCGATGCCGTTTCAGTGTTTAGCAACCTCATCGCTTTTATTTGTGCCTTATGTAGTTGTCTGTACTATGTTTGGATGTTCGATTTAGATGGTTATTATTTTCTTATGTATCCTTGATGTTTGGTGTCATGTTATGTACAGTGACTGGATTTTTCTTTATGTTTGTTCTTTTTCTACTGCGGACTATTAGATTTACCGCATAATGCTTAGGAATGACACTAGATGGTTGGAGACCTCGGTGGTTCGCTTATGGATTGGTTTGTGAACATCCACCAAAATTGATTTAGCCGGAATGAGTTTGTTCCTTTTCAGATCCATGAGGTTTTTGTTTATTGTTTCTGTTGCATATTTTCCCTTTCCTTAAGTTCCGTTTCCCCAAGTATTCATAACGTATGCGATTGGAAAAAACAGTACAAGGCTGGCTTAAGGGAAATTGTGAAGAACTACTTATGATTAGCCTCTCTTTATCCTGGGCGCCTAGTTTTTTCTGTGTTATTTGATAGGATTGGTTTTTTTTTTTTTTTCTTTTCTTTTTTTTTTTTTTTTTTGGGGGGGTTGTAATGCTGCCTTTAGTTCGCTGCTTGCGTGGGTTTTGTTTCTATTTGTTTGTATTTGTACCAACCCCATTACAACCGTTTTTGATCCGGCTTGTGCTAGCACAGTGACATAAACGGCGTTAATGCTATCGTATACTTTCCTTGAATTTGAACCTTTTAGGTATAAGATTTTCTTTTTTTGCTTTTTTTAGGGATTTAAGTTTAGAGAGTTATTTCGCGCCAGGTTGTTTGCTTTTCGTTTTCGTTCCTGGGCTGTGGCTTGCTGGGGCTGTTTTCTCACAACGTATTACTTGGCCCGCCTGTAAGTGGCCGACTCTTCGTTTTTCTACTAATGACATTCGTCCTACTGGGGTCCAACTGGACGACCGGCAGGAGGATGAAGAAGCTGGGTGTTCGGCTTGCGGTGGGTCTCTTCAGTACATTGAATGCCGGCACCCGTTTTAATGGCGGTGTTTTGCTCACAATACGTTTGTGGGCGGCGTTCGTTTCTTTGAGGTTCACATGACTATGTTTGGTCACCACATGTGCGCTAGAATGGGAGTTAATCTATTTCCTAACCCTTCCTTCTCCTCTCCTGCAAGGTGAAGTTTTCTCTTTATGTCCGGTGATCGGCGAAAGTTCTTTCTAGTAAATTTCTGTTTACTGATGGGCTGTGCCCCCGGCTAGGATGTGGATCGGAATAGCAGGGGGATTAACTGAAATATGTCGTATTTGAAGGTCTGTGTCACGACCGAAAAGGCAGACAGACCAACGCGATTCGTATTGAACTGGCAAGTTAAGGCACGTGCAGGACAGACATGCCTCGTCTTGCTAGTGGTGCGAGCGGTGTTGCGCAGACACAGATGAGGCCACCGCAGACGTTACATTTGAAGAAAGTATCGAGATTACATCAAGCATAGCTTTGCAGGCTTGTGTGGGACATGTGGATGGATGTATTTGCCATGTTGTTTAGGTCTTGTCCTGTATGTTTTAGGGGTGTTTTTGATGTCATACCTGCGTAGCTACAGGTGGGCGCAGTCCCATCCGGTAGACAGGAGAGTTGGGTGGCTTTCTGGTGGGTTTGCATGTCAGTGTGGTTAGTTATGTTTACCTAATGCCAGAGTCGAGGGAGACGTCAAAGCCTTGAAAGAACCAGTTCAGGAAAACGTTTCTGCCTGTCCATCGTTTCCACAAAAACAACCCAAAAAAAAGTTAGTTTCACTGTAACATATTTGTCTTCTGTTGTGTGTGCTGTAAATGTAAAACGCGATCTTTATGGGCGGCTATCTGTGGCTTGATCTTAGGAAGACAACCGTACCACTTGGGATTGGCGATATCCGCTTGGGGCTTTAAGTACTGTAGTAAGCCTTACCTTTCGGAGGCCGCCGCGGCGACGTTCGATTAATAAAGTTGCTTATTTGGGGGAAAACCGTACAGTTTCATTTTCAAGCAAGGTAATTTCATAGCAACAGGGCCAGTGGCTTTGATCTTTTCTGCCGATATCGAGGTTGTGACTGCCGTACGTTCTTTATGTCTTAGAGGACATTGGGAAGTGAAAGTTTAAATTTTTTTTTTTTTTTTTTTTGTTTCTTTGTTGTGATTCCGGCATGGAGTGTTGTTTGGTTTTCGAGTAACAAAAAACTGGCTTGCCGACGCTTGTTTGATTTCTCTGTTCCACTGACGCCGTTAAGGGAATGATGTTAAGACGCCAAGGCAGTGGCTGGACCAAGTGCAAGGGAGTATCGATAAATATCTTATCCCATGGCTTTCTAATGACCGATATCAACATTATTCTCTCAGCCACGGATGTTAGTACAGCCGAGAGAGTGATGGTAGAGGATCGGTTTAAAGGGGTGGGGATGGTTGAGGCGCAGAGTATATGTTTCAACGTTTTGAGAGACGCCAAACTGGCTTTGATGTCCTACGTTCTTGTGTTTGAAACTTACCACCACTTGCCTCATTTAATTTGTGTTTTGAGACAATAAATTGATGCGATGTACCACTATTTCTTTCCAGTCTTGTCCTCCCTTCACCCTTTTCACGGCTAGCCAGCAGCTTTCTACCTAAATTTTCCTTGTTGGTTTGTAGTTTGTAAAGAACAGATGATTTATGTATTTTCTTATGTTAATTAGGTTCCTCGTTCTCTTTTCGATATTATGGATCAACTAAAGATTTTATTTTAATTGTCCTTCTACTTTAAAGATGTTCTTCTGTCACAATAGGGGCAAGGTCAGTCATCGTTACCCAGCTGTATGCTCACAATTATCATCGATTTGACTTCATTGTTTGCCATACCTGAAACCACCTGTTCTATCTTTAGGTCGATCCTTTCAACTTCAAAGCATTATTAGTTTTGATGTTCACTTATTGCTGTTACTCATAATGTGCAAACGACCGTTTGTGTCCCTACTGACCGCATGGGTTTTCATTGTCAAGTTTGTGTTCTTAGTTCCAGACGTAGCCTATTATTTCCGGTCCCGGTGTGAAAGGACGAACCCAAAGTGGTTTTCGTGACACTAATCGTTGGCTTTTGTGTCCGTAGCCAGGGGGGGCGTGACGGCTTCTCATTGCTTATGGACCAGAAGCTACTGTCGTGTGTCAGTAAGATGGTCAAGTAGCATCGCGGTTGGTTGAGAGACTAGCCTTTGGATCCGGTGACATGCGACCTTGAGGAAAGCAAGGCCGTGGTTGTGCGAATGAAAGGCCTTCTCGTGGGCCGTCTTACATCCTTTAACCAACGCGTGGTTCTGACTCGTTTTGTTTAATCTGCACTCGGATGGCTGGGTGGCTTATGACATTCATGACGTGTTTTGTTTCACTGAATTCTCGGCGGCTTACAGCTGTTCTTAACGTCCCGCTCAATGCGAGACGGCCATCTCGCTTGCCGTCGACTGTTGGCCCACATTCGACGATCATGTCGGTTGCACAGGAAGGAGGCAACTCCGGTGGGCTGAACAACGCCTAGTCCTCAATCCCCAGCGGGATCCCGAACGAATGTTTCCAAAAGTCAGAGGGCCCCTCACATGGCTCCTTCCACCAAGGAATTATTCGCATCAGAATTGTGAATCAATTTCCTTATGGTATTTGCAGGAAAGAAAACTAACCATATATAAAATACTTTCTTTTGGCGTTCCTGGATACACTAGGCAGTATGATGCCTATAATGTCAGTGTGTTTATCTAGTGGGTGAGGCCTCTTTGGAAGTAATAAGCGTTCATTCTTTATCCGAATATTTTTTATCTTAACAGACATGTAATTAGAATGATTTTCTTATCATGTTAATTTAATTGTGTGGTTATTGTCGCATGAGGGGTAAGATTGGGGAGGGTGGGTGTGGGCGAACGGTGCAGGCAGTTGCGCTGTTGATGCGTTAGCAGTTGTAGTGACCCAGTGGGAACAGCGGTCACGCATATCGGGTTTAAATGGCGGTGGTCAGCGGAATTTTTTCATTGTTGGCAATGCGAGACTTGAAAGAAGTAATAGTGTAAGGAGAAAGCGTATGAATGAACTTTTTTTTCTGTGTTGTCTGTCCTTGCACTGGCAATTTCAAATCACGTAAGCCGTTCATTTTTCTTTTGCTGATTAATTAATTTATTTTTTTCGTGTATTTTTTGATGCATACGGTTGCAGCTGTCGGAGGCTGTAAGGACGGTGGCTTGCGTTTGGACTTTGCTGTTTAGTTGAATAACTCGTGCCTTTTCTTGTGGAGAGGCCGCGCGCGGGGTTGGCCAGCTGTGTGAAGCCATTTTGTTTTTTGTGCTCGACAAACCCCAATATTCAGCTATGTAATGCCGTTTCTCGCGAAAAAAGAGTTCTCTAAAAGTCGATGAGGATGTCGTTTGTTCAGCATCTCTGAAGGGTGAAGACTGAATACCCCCAGACTAACCAAGCCTCTTTAGGTGAGCCTGCTGATAACTGCAGGCCGCGCGAGAACTGGTATTTTTGTTAACATTGTTATGCAGGTATGGTTTTTTCTTTTTTTTTTGGGGCGGGGGGCGCGTAATTTGCCCAGCCATTTGTCAAATCATCGTCAGCCAGACCGTTGATCGATGACCGTGCTTATTAGTCATTTTACCAGAGCCATACATGTTGTTCAAAGGTTACGCAGCAGTGAAAGTTTAGCATTACTTAAAATGGCCCATTATATGCGGTTCGTGTCTGGGACTCGTTCGGTTGGTAACATCACGTAGGACGACACACTGTCGTCAATTGTGAAGACGTTTTAAAATGTTGGAATGTGCTATCATATTATTATTAATGGTCATGTTTAATTTCCCGGCTCAAGGTGGTCCTGATGTCTTGTTGGAATTCGTCGCCGAACTCGCCGTCGGTAATCCAGTCTTGCCATTCGCAGCCCGCCTTGGTGGTGGGTTTTGAGCAATTTTTGTCCTATGCCATGGGTGGCCGGTTACCGCCGTCTATGTGTAAGTCTGTTGATCTTGACCAATGCAAAGTGGTATATTTTCACCTCGTTCCCAGACGTTTGAGAACGTGATGCGTTGTCATACAGTGATTAATACTGTATCTTATATTGTGGATTTTATAACATTTCCCTTTTTTTTGGAGGGGGGGGGGGAGAGGAGGGGGGTTTTAACCTTAGGTTTTATCGGTTGCCCTTACTGTTGTTGATGCGTTCGGTAAATGTACCCCGTGAGTCTTATTTTGTATATATGCAAACAAAACAACAAACCTTAAATTTAATAGTGATTAGAGGATTAAGTTATTGCCGTTGTATATACGTTCTGGATGGTAGAGCAGCCCTTTTTATTTAATAAGGTGGCCAAATTAATCGGTGCGTTTACAAAAAAAAAAAGCGGTGAGTTGTGATCTCTGGTTCGCGATTTGATTTTTGTTTTGGACAAATGGTTAGTGGGAATTGGACTTTGTGGTTGGGGCAAAATGACGGGCCGGGGTTTGCAAAAATATACGAAAGTTGTGTGCGAAAAAAAAAAAAAAAAATGGCCGAGTTTAGTTTTTACGTTGAACTCGATTTTTGTCTTTTACTTTCTCTTTCTCTGTCTGTCTTTTTTTTTTTTTTTGGCCACGTATTATGCGCGGCACAGATAACATTTCATTATTAGATGTAGTATTTGTTAACATTGCCGAGATGGTCAGGATAAGTATTAGCGTTTTGTTAGAAGTCCGTTTCTCAATCTTCTTTCTGATCTTTGTAAAGTTATTTGGACATTAGGCGCCGGGGGTTTTGTCTGTTGCTAATATAAACTTGCGGGGGCGCGTGTGTGCTATGGATTATTGGACGGGTGTTATGTCCAGTCCCGGCTTGATTATTTCGTTGTACCCGAAACCTAGTGGCATTGGTCGTGGTGTGCTTTGATTTTGATGTTTATGGGGTGAGTTAAATGATGTCGGTGGTTTTTGTGTGTGGTGCTGTCTGGCGAGGGGTGCGTTTTCTGACCTTTGTTTTCAAACACAGAGTTGTGGAATGGGACCAGGAGGGTTGAGAAAAAGATAAAAGAGGTAACATTGTCAGGTGTTGGGAGGCAAGAGAGAAGAAATGTAGCATGGAGGAATTATTGCACGTTAGAAGGCCACTGACGGATTGTTAAGTTTGGCTAATATTATTATAATGAAACATTGTAGGCTGACTCCGAGACTTTAGAAATCGATGCATTTGTTGCTTCTTCTCAGTTCTTTCTCTTACTGATGTTCTTAGGGATTTTCCTTTCTTTTTTGCGTTTAGGATTGGGCAAAGCGAGATACTTTTAGACGCGTTCTCCTGCCTCGTTGTTTTCCCGTGCGCCCAACAGAAATGTTTTTTCGGACTTTAAAGCAGAAGTCACGGTTGAATATACACCGATAGCAGTGGATTATTTGCAACGCTCGAGCTTGTTAGAAGGAAAGTTCTTCATGAGGGTATGCCGTGGCCAGTCAGTTTGTAACTTTACACAGTGTAAACCTAGGGGCACACGACCAAGGATTTATGATGTTGATTGACGTTCAGGGTTTGTTTTGTCGTAGGAGGGCGCGTCTGTAAGAAAAATAACTACCTTTCGGTTTGCCTGTTAAGGTGGGTGTTTTAATCTGGTGTGCTTTGCGTTTCTTGGTGGGATCTGGTTTCGTGGCATTGATGTGGGACGATGGGGTTAAGGGAGTGTCCGATGCTGATGTAAAGTGAACAGTTGTCATGATGTGAGTTCTTAGGGCACGTTGCCATGGTAAATAATGACGGCTATTGCACCGCGTACAACGCACTCAATTCCCATTAGCCGTCCCCTACTTGTTCAATGTCGTCCCGTCTCGGTTCTCTTATTAGCTGTCCAGTTTGACCGTATCCTCGCGCCGTCTTGCGAGCCGATATTCCCCGTGAGCGAACCGAGACGCGCCTGTTGCCGCGTGCGTCCGCGTGTTGTTTGTTTTTGGTCAGCATTTTTCCATTGTTTCCTGTGCGGTTGTCTTTGTCTTGGTGTTTCGGCTGGATGGGTTGAGCGTGTTTAGGGCTCATCATGGTGGCGAATTGTTAGACACAAACCTGGCGGACGACGGGGTTTCAGGTAACAGAGAGACGGAGGGTTTGAACGGGGAAATACGTTGTTACCGCCGCGACGCTGCCGTCAGCTCCCGATGAGCTTGGCTGTTTAACAGCTCTTTCCGTAGAGCTTTTAGCCCAAAAATTATAGGACCCCGACAACGAAATAAATTATTTTTATATTTCGTTTGAGTTAGTCTCCATTGACTCATTTAAACCCTTCATCATTTAGTCTCAGACGATCGGCCCGTGGCGGGTTTTACCCTTGGTGCGTGTCATCGGGATTACCTGTTTTTGATTAAGTATGGTTTGCTGAGTTTTGGGAACTGATGATTTCAATGACCGAAGGAGCTTTTGTGGTTCTTGTATTCAACGTCCGGCTGTAGTGGTTAAAACGCTGCTGTCGCAATGTGTTGATTGTGGTTTGCAACGTAACGTATGCTAATGGACTTGGCCTCTACGTCCTTCGGTGGTCGTCACCATATTGTACAGTTCTTTCATCAATGTTTGTTAGTGAGTCTATAAGTACAAGGAGGTATTTCCGAGGCTACAGCGCTACTTGAACAATTGCTGTTTTTTGAGATTCTTTTACGTCTTAAACGTTTTAAAAACAACTTTCGTGGTTGCCACGCAAACCTCCACTCCTTTTTAACAATTCTTGTAATGTGTTGTATTAAGACTTCAGCAAGTCTATGCGTGTCGGAACATTGTAGAACCCATTAGGTTTTTCTTTTCAGACACAGCTTTGTGACTTTTTTTTTCTGGTTCCGATGGTGTCGGTGACGGTTCGTTTGCCTTGTGGACTAGGCGTTCTTGCTTCCTCCGTGAGGGACAAAGCTCATCAAAAACACTGGAGGACGGTTGCGCATGAGCCAACGTGCGAGTGTCTGCGCATGGGTACGATTTGCCGACGCTGACACCGGTCGAAGGAGCCAGTGCCTAGGGACGTCGCCAGCGCCGTTGACCGTAACCAGAGGGGATAGCAGTGCGGTGGGCGGGTGGACCGTGGCCCCGGGGGGGGGCCCGTGCGGGTTGAATGGCGACTTCCGCTCAGCTACAACGGTATTGCTCCCTTCGGTGGGTATGACGTTACCTCTTCTGCAACGCTGGGCTTCAGTCTTAGTATTCGTCCATGATGGTACGTGTTGTTTGCTGTCGCGAACCTTTGTGTGGTCTATTCGTGGAGCCATTTGTGGGGATGTGAGCGAAAATCTTACAAAGCGATTAATGCC